>NC_055963.1:11404281-11411781 GCF_018492685.1 Alosa sapidissima
GCACTGTACAGGCCTGATCTTATGTGTTCAGTGTACAGGTCTGGTCTTATGTGTCTTGTTTGGTCAGTATATTTTTGTAATCTAAATTATCCTCTTATAATCCTACTTGAACAATATTTCTACAAAAACTTTAAGCATACACTATATCCTAGGAAAACCTGTTTTGCACATTAGTGTGTAACTGATTCAAACATAATCACATCATATGATGGATGTGTTTGTGATATGAAAACACAATATTTTTGAGTTTTGATAAATAATTGTATAGTTTTGGCTGAAGTGTTTCATTTTCTAGAGCTATGTATTCTGCTAATCGGGTGTGGTGTTGTGTAAATTGTGTGTGTTGTGTTGTGTGTTTTGAAAAAACGGGCCCTGTCTTCAAAATTGTGCTTAAATGATTGGATAAAAACTGTCTGCTGTTCTATATGTCAGTTAAATATTATATTGACAAATATATATATTGACATACAAAACAAAATCAGTTAGTCACTGCAGTCCATTCTTTTCCATTTGGATGATCAAAATGATCAGAACAGGCCCTGAGATATGCTGCTGTGATCCGGATCAGAACCAGAACAGGCCCTGAGATATGGTGCTGTGATCCGGATTACAGCCAGAACAAGCCCTGGTGTGACTAGGTCATTTGCTCCTGTCTCGGACCTAATCTTCAATTAATCGTGTGTGTGTGTGTGTGTGTGTGTGTGTCCACCTGGATTAGAGTGTGTGTGTGTGTGTGTGTGTGTGTCCACCTGGATTAGAGCTAGCCCTGTAGCAGCTAATTGATGTGCTATGGGTCTGGTGTTGAACAGTACCTATCTGCTTTGCTAAGTTGAGTGTTGTTATCGGTACCTTAATCGTTATGTTTCCGGGCATTCTGTCCCTTTTACTGGTGCTCCTTGTTCAGTTGGTTATAATTCCCCATGGAGTCATAAATAGCAGATTCCAGTGAACTACTTGATTAAAAGAAGGAACCCTCCCAGTCACTTAGCAATATGGTAGGATAACAACTTGGACAATAAAAATAGCAATGATTAAATTGTCTTTGTAATCAGACATATGGTTATTTTAGTATTAATATGTTGGATGTGTGCGTGTGTGTGTCTTTCTCTATTTGTGTGTGTGTGTGTGTGCATGTGTATATGTGTGTGTGTGTGTGTGTGGTAAGCAGCGCTGTAATTAAACCACAGCACAGTGCTATTTTTCAGCAGTGACCCACTCCTGGTTGCTCTTGCCAAGTGTAAGACAATATGCAGTGTGTGTTCTCTGCTAATGCCATTATGAACCGGATTTGCATAGTAAAGAGCTCTCTCTCTCTCTCTCTCTCTCTCTCTCTCTCTCTCTCTCTCTCTCTCTCACACACACACACACACACACACACACACACACACACACACACACACACACACACACATGCACACACCTGGCTCATTTTCCTCTCAGATAGTCCTCAGGATTAGGAAGGAATTAATTGAATGCCAGGCTTTGGCTCAGCTAATGCCCCTTTGCCTTAATGCTCGCAGATGGGATCACTCAAGAGGTGGGACCTGTGTGTGTGTGTGTGTGTGTGTTTTTCCATATGTGTACTGTATGCGTGAGAGAGGATGTGAATGAGTGTGTGTACGTGTGGCCAGTCATTTTGTATCTAAGACAAAACATGCCTAAAGGCCAAATGCCTTCATGTATTTCATATTTGAGAAAAGCTCAAGCACACATAAATCATTGTGCACGATCAGAGAAGCAGTTAAAAGACGGGTCTGTGTGTGTGTGTGTGTGTGTGTGTGTAGGTGTTGTCAGAGGCTGTCTCACAGCTGATCTTTGGGTTTGATAAGACATGTGAAACACAGTGGGACCAGTCACTGTCACCCTGTCCTGTGGGAATGAGGGTGTCAGGCCTTTCCTACAATAATGCTACCTGTGTACTGCACACACAAACACACACACACACACACCAACACGCATGCACACACACACGCACACACACAGACATGCCCTATCTCCTTAGATATGTAGCAAACAGCTGCTCTGCACTGAGCAGATTATCAGCATGGCATACTCAAGATATGGACATTCTGTACCTTTATGTTGAACATTAAAAAAATCTATGTCATGCCAAAAAAAGTAATGCAATGGCATAGCATGCCACAGAACTCTGAGAGAGGCCAGTGCATGCACACCCAACATATTTGCACTTGTTTTTAACAACAAACACAAAGCTAAAATCCGAAATGTTTGGAAGACTTCCAGAATATATTCTCCAAACTGTCCAAACACACCACTGCTCTTTATACTGTACCCACCACATCAAATGAATTCTTCACAGAGACGGATAGACAGACAAATAAAGAAAGAAGGAAAAAAGGGGGATGGAGTGAAGACTGCATTAGGCTCACACATCTCACGCAATCGGAAACAACTATTGATTTTCCCGGCCGATAGATTGCTCGCATGGATAATTGGCTAATTAGTCAGGTAATTGCTCACAATAATTAGCCATTTTAGGATATTGTGTGGAATGAATAATATTGGCCTCTGTCCAGATTCTTGCGGGTCGTTTCAGACGGAGTGATTCTCTCTGAGTGCGGATCAATGGCAGAGTTATGTCTCTCTCTCACATAAAAGCACTCTGGGTTGGTGCAAGTATACACTACCTAAAGACACGTTATATAGTGCAGAAGATGGGATTCCCTAGTCTACCTGCATGTGAACGACTGGTGTGTGTGTGTGTGTGTGTGTGTGAGAGAGAAAGAACAACATACATATACTTCAGCAACATTCATATATATATATCTGTTTGTAGTATTGTGTCAATATATGTTTGCTTTGACAACACTACTTTACTGAATAATGCCAATAAAGCTCCACTGAATTGAAATAAACTGAACTGAGAGAGAGAGAGTAATTTTGCATCTAAATCAATGACATACAATGTTAATGCCCGAGCGGAAATGTCGTGTCTTTTTGTATTTTATTTAGTTGACATAGGTGAACGTGGTTAGGCTGCAGTCTTGGAATTGTGTGATTGGATGGCAGGGCATGTGGTAAGCAGAAGATGGAAGTTGACGTAAGTGGTAACATATCCATCATGTTGTGATGGAGCTGGTGTTTACATAAACAAGCTGACATGGACCTTAGCACTGGGGTTGGGGGAATGTGAGCGTCTGCTTGTTTGGTCCCTATAGGATACAGTAGGTGATAAACCAAGAGGACTGTGTGTGTGTGTGTGAGTGTGTGTGTGTGTGTGCGTGTGTGTGTGTGAGAGAGCGAGAGAGCGAGAGCGAGCGAGAGAGAGAGAGAGAGACAGAGAGCGAGAGAGAGAGAGTGGTGTGTGCGTGTGTGTGCAGGCAGAGATATAGGCCAGTGGGTGTATATATAGCTGGGTTATAGACAGTTTTTAACTGTGACTGCAGCGTACAACTGGGTCAAAGGGACAGTGTGGGTCACCTGTCATCACTACCTGAGCCCCTGTAGCAGCAGAACACACACACATTTCCTCTTCTTCTTGTCTCCTCTCTCTCTCTTTCATATATTTAGGCATATGTATAATCTGTGTTATCTGTGTGTGTGTGTGTGTGTGTGTGGGTGTATGTGTGCGTGTATGTATGTATGTATGTATGCCTCTGCATATGTGTGTATATGTCTCTCTGTGTGTGCAGAGTATATGTATAAGAGTGTGTTTGTGTTCGTACTATGTGTGTGCATTCTTGTGTGTGTGTGTGTGTGTGTGTGTGTGTGTGTGTGTGTGTGTGTGTGGAATTCCCCTAGTCCAGCAGGACCTGGTCCCTGCCCCACATGCTCCCCTCACACCCCCTGACTGCACTGGAGAGACATGAGTCACTGCAGGGAGACATCACTCCAGCAGAGAGAGATCGTAGGAAGATGACACAACACACACACCCTGCTTTGTTGAGTTTTCCTGTGTTTACTTACTGTATGCCCTTCCATTAATATGCATAGTATTTATACTTTCTAAATGTCATTTGTATGTCAACACTGGATGTATATGCTTGGAAAGTAAAGAGACAGGCATTTTTACATGTGTGTGTGTGTGGGTTTGTGTGGGTCTTAGTAAGAGAGAGAGAGAGAGAGAGAGAGAGAGAGAGAGGGAGAAGGAGAGGGGGAAAGGGTTCTGTCTCCAGCTGACTTTAATCACTTAGGGGAATTTTCTTGTGTGTGTGTGTGTGTGTGTGTGTGTGTGTGTGTGTGTGTGTGTGTGTGTGCGTGTGTGTGTGTGTGTGTGTGTTTGTGTGTGTGTGTGTGTGTGTGAGAAACACAGGACAGGCATCCAGGAACTGACAGTGTACGTGTGAAAAAAGTGCTTGGGTAATTCCAGCCTGTAATTCCCACAAGAAATAAAATATCAGACAATACCTCCAGAAAGCTATATAGTCATATAATCATTCATAGATTACATTATATGTATTTCTTGTAGAGATGTGTATTCCACATATGTAACAATAATGGCATAACCTCAAATATTAAGTAACTAAAATTGAAGAATAAAAACATATTTTTATTAGTCATTCCCAAGGATAAACATGTATACCTGAATGTGCAGCACATCCGGTTTTAGAAAGAAAACTATCATAATGAAGTAGATTACTTAAAAGGCGCAATTCGGGATTTCGCTTGAACATACCAAAGAGGCACCCCTACCTTACCCCTACCTTCAGTATTGCCAAAGAAATTCCACGCAGTTTCATTTTTGTTTGGGGAACTGGGCTGCCCCCAGTTTGTTTGTTTCCAGTTATCCAGTTTTTTTTGGACATGCAATTTACTCACAAATTGTGTAAAATCCCTGACTGCACCTTTAAAGATTGACACTGCCATTTTTTCAGTATGGTCTTGAGTTTTTGAAATGATCACCATACTGTATGTCTCTGGAAGCCTGTCCATCTATTGCTCTTCCATGCTGTCTGTTTGTCATAGCTTTTTCTCTTTGTCTCTTTCTATAGGTCACCACTTTGCTGCATTTGAGTATGTACAGTGTGTAAGTGTATGTGTGTGTATGCGTGTGTGTGTGTGTGTGTGTGTATACGTATGTATGTGTGTGTGTGTGTGTGTGTGTGTGTGTGTGTGTTTAGCATCTCTGATCTCAGAGGTTAATAATGCCCTGACCTCTCACCTCTACAGCAGACACCCGGCCATCCCCTGTCCTGCAACTGACGCAACCAATCGCTGCTGCTGTCAATCATTTCTCCACCTCCTTCCACCCCTTCTCTTCTCTATTCTTCTCCTCTCTTTCTCTCCTCCTCTTAATTCTCTTTCATTCTTGCTCTGGTCTTTTTTTCCCCGTTAACCATCTCCTATATACAACTGATACTTATACCTGTCACAGAATCACAGAAATACAAAAACACAACAGCGTATCATCCACGTACAAATAACTTTTATGCATTGATGTCGTTCTGTATTTTTCTAAAATTGTAATTCAATGTTGCTTTATCAGCATGGGCTATCCTGACACATATTTATGTGTCCTCTCTTACACAGAGACACAACAAACAGACATATACAAAAGCACACACGCATAGAGGCATACACGCACACACAGTCACGCACACAAAGTCTCACACATGCTGTTCTATCTCTCCTTTTCTCGTCCTCTGAAACAGGACGTAGCCCTGGGTGCATTTCCTGTCCGCTGGCTTGTGGGCGGCCGTGTGCAGTGTGGGGTCCTCTTGTCATGGACTGGGATGAGCGTTTCTACATTGATTCCGTCTCTTTGATCTCCTGAATAACCGGCAATCGATTTGGCATGAGAGCCTGGCCTCTGAGTTCAATGTGTGTGTGAGAGAGTACACACATACACACACACACACACACACACACACACACACACACACACAGTTGCATTTGTAGTTAAAACCAGGAACCAGGACGAGGGTGTAGACAGAGAAAAGAAAGTTCTGTGTGTGTTTCAGTTTATGCAGGCATGCTGTCTGTTTCCATGGGAGAGAAAGATTGAAACAGAAAGAGAGAGAGAGAGAGAGAGAGAACAGAGAGGTGCAGAGGACACTGGCATGATTAACACCGCCGTCTGACGTTATTGAGTTTCTTTCTCTCTGTCTGTCTCCCTCGTTCTTTTCCTTTCTCTTCCTCTTTCCCTCCCTCTCTCTCCATTCCTTCTGCCTTTCCTTTCCCCCTCTCTGTGTCCCTCGCTCCTGCTCTCTCTGATAAGTGTAAACAGTAAATTCATGTGCACGCAGGTGTGCTGACACAATGATAGAGTGGATGTCAAACACTTAATAACCACTGGCATGTCTGTGGTACTGGCCTATTGATCAGAGCCTAGGGCTGCTCTGGTGTGTGTGTGTGTGTGTGTGTGAGAGAGAGAGTGTGTGAGTGAGTGTGTTTGTGGGGGAGGTGTTAAGGATGCTATGGAGTATGGATAGACTGTATGGTTCTGTCTCATTAGCAAAAGCTGTATACTAAACCAATCACACACACAGGCAGACACAGACACACACACACACACACATTTTCTCTTCCTTTACCTAATACAAGCACACACACACACACACACACACACACACGCACCGATACACACACAAACATTTTCTCTTTCTCTAAAATTGAAATTCACAATTTGGCAATAGTAGGGTACTGACAAATACATTTTACCAGGAAAATCCTTGTGAAGGTGAACTTCCAATGCTTTGCCACAGCAACCGCATACATTGCTTTTGCTGATGTGAAACATTCCTTCATTTTATAAATCATTTTAGCGGTTGACTATGATCGAGCAAAAAGATTCTCCATGGAAAATATGGTCATAGAAATGATCCTGCACAGCCCTTTCTTGCTTAAACTATTTCACTGAAATCAACTGTATGCATTAATGTACAGTATGTATATATATATTCACCTACCCATCTGTATGTCTATCCATCTATCTATCTATCTATCTATCTATCTATCTATCTATCTATCTATCTATCTATCCATCTATCTATCCATCTATCTATCTATCTATCTATCTATCTATCTATCTATCTATCTATCCATCCATCCATCCATCCATTGCACTTATGTTTGTTCAACACTGCCTCTGTGTTCATCTTCCCACTGGGATTTGGCCCGAGACCGGGCCGGCCGAGGTGATCGCTGGAGCAGCAGTAACCGGGGCGGGTTGGGTCGAGTAGCGGGAGCTACAGCCACCAGTTAACCACGCCCCAAGAGAGGGGTTTGTGGGGTGAGAGGGGTGGGGGCAATAGGGGCAGCCCATAAAAAGTTCAGAGGGTAATTGTATATATCGGAGCACAAAACAATTAAAATGGGGGATCAATATCTGCCTCTTTAATGTATGTCGGGGGAAGTGGTCTGCTGGCTGGAGCCTGACCCTTACTTAGGCATTGGGCTCTGCTGGGGAAGGACAGGGGGCAGTTGTGCTAGTCAGGTGTGTGTGCATGTGTGTGTGTGTGTGTGTGTGTGTGTGTGTGTGTGTGTGTGTGTGTGTGTGTGTGTGTGAGAGAGAGAGAGAGAGAAAGAAAGCGTGAGAGA
>NC_055963.1:11426781-11429281 GCF_018492685.1 Alosa sapidissima
TGTGTGTGTGTATCTGCAACACAGCCGTGGGCATCAGGGGACAGCTGGCAAAACAATAACAAGCGGATAACAACAGCCCCGAATAATGGGGATGACGTGATGCCTTAAGCATCTGAGCATCGCCCCTCCCGGACCCCCCCCCCCCCCCCCCCTTTATTTAAAATCATTTTCCAGACACTCCTCCTTTCTCATTCTCTCTCCCTCTCTCTCTCATCTCTCTCTCCGGGTCTCTGTCTCACTCCTCTCTCCCCCGCTGTTAATCATATTAGCTGGAACCCCCTTGCATTTAAATCCATAACTGCTGCGTGTTTTAATCTGAGCACAATCTCGTTATCACTTCTGTAATCTAAGCCATCTGCTGGGCGTGTGTGTGTGTGCGTGTGCATTTGCGTGTGTGTGTGTTTGGGGGAGGGTGCACTTATCAGGCTTCAGGGTTTGTGTCTGGGGAAGTTATTTATGTGCAAGCATGTCTGGAGTTCAGTTCTTTATTACAGACAGAAACAGAGAGAAAGAGAGAGAGGGAGAAAAAAAAAGAGTGAAAGAGAAGGGATAATTCTTTCCATCCAACATCTGACACTCAACCCATCAGATAGAAGCTCTGAAGTGATCTGTCCTCTCTCTCTTTCTCTCTCTCCCTCTCTCTCTCTCTCTCTCTCAGCAGAGCGCCATGGGGAGTTGAATCTGTCCAGAAGTAAATGTTTGCTCCTCTGGGCCGGTTAAATGTCCCTGATTGGCTGCTTTTCACACAAACTGACTGACCTCGATGGCCAGGGCTTCACACATACTGTACAATCCTGGCACAGACAACCAGGGGGAAGTCCCGTGGCACCACCCCCTGATACACACACACATACACGCACACATACAGAATGCCTGTGTGTGTGTGTGTGTGTGTGTGTGTGTGGGTGCGTGGGCAGAAGTGGAGAGAGAGGGCGATAAGCCCCCATTCAGATCTCTTAATGACTTTAGTCCTGGCATGTGTAATTAATAGGTGGTCTTTAAGCGCGCGCACACACACACACACAGCCACACACAGCCACACAGCCACACACACACACACAGCCACACACACACACACACACACACACACACACACACATACATACACACACACACACACATACACACACACACACACAGCCACACACACACACACACACACACACACACACACACACACACACACACACACTCATTTGTGTCCCCCCACTCCACTGCCCATATCCGCTTTCAAGCAATCCGCTCAAACCGTGAACGGGACATCCATCTGCCTAAGCTGTTGGTCCGTTGGTCTCTCTCTCTGTCTCTCTCTCTCTCTCTCCCTATCTTCTCTCCTAGCTCACTGCCATCCTTGCCACCAGCCCACTCACTCAAGAGTATAGCAGGGCAGGGCAGGTGGGGTAACGACGGATTGACTGTGTGCGTGCGTGCGTGCGTGCGTGCGTGCGTGCGTGCGTGTTTGTGTGTGTTTGTGTGTGTTTGTGTGTGTGTGTGAGAGAGAGAGAATGAAAGAGCAGGGCCAGCACCAGGCTTTCCAAAATCCCTTATCCCTCAGATCTGCATCCCCCTACCGCACGCAGGAAGCCTGCTTGATTGCCCTGGAGTGGGAGAGCCAAGCCTGCCGCCGCCACTGCTCACGCTCCTCTCATTCTAGAGCCTAGCTGCTCAGGCGCAGGGAGGGGAGCCCAAAGGCTGGAAAACACACACGCACACACACACACACACACACACACACACACACACACACATACACACACACACACACACACACACACACACGCACACACACACACACACACACACACACACACACACACACACACACACACACACACATCCACATCACACACACACACACACACACATACAAAATCACACAAGTGCGCATACACATACACATGTATACACACACATACACACTCACACACGTACACGTACACACGGGGGGGGGGGGGGGGGGGGGGGAAGAAGTTCAAAACAAAATAATATTGAACTCAGCATTATTCAGAAAGGAAATGCCGTTTTTTGATATGTTGCTTTTTCGGAAGTTGCTGCAGGCTGGTAAGGAGGCAGAGAGAGAGAGAGAGAGAGAGAGAGAGAGAGAGAGAGAGAATCCCTGGGTGAAGAGGAGGGGGAAATGGCACCATGAAAGATCTATCCATCCTCTAGCGCTCTCTCTCTCTCCCTCTCTCCATTTCTTTCTCTCTCTCTCCCCTCATCATCACCCCCTGCTCCATCCCCCTGACTTCAAGGCAGAGGGGGAATGAAAACATGTCACTGACTGCAAGCGTTCGTCCTGGGAGGCCAGCACGTCTCTCTCCCTCTCTGACAGGGCCTTGTCGTAATGACAGCTGATCAGTGAGGCTAAGATGCCCACACCCCTCCTCTCCACTCCTCTTCTCTCTGCTCTCTTACTCACTCACTCTTTCATTGCTCCCTTCCTCGCCTCAACATTTATTTATATTTTCCGTCTTCTTTTCTTTTCTTTTTTTTTTCATTC
>NC_055963.1:11449670-11452170 GCF_018492685.1 Alosa sapidissima
TCTTTGTTTTAATTTCCTGCTCCTATGACTGAGTAGGGGGAAAAACTCAATGGGTGTAATGGCTGCATGTGTGTGTGTGTGTGTGTGTGTGTGTGTGTGTGTGTGTGTGTGTGTGTGTGTGTGTGGGTGAGGCCCAGATTCGATACCCATCACCGCCCCCAACAGACACGCACACATACACACACACACACACACACACACACACACACACACACACACACACACACACACACACACACACACAAACATACACACCTCCATCCTCCAAGCCATCTCAGGATGGCAGGGAGTTGTCTGCCAAATCCTTGGGAGCTAAGTCATTACCAGGGCTGGTAATGGTTTCACGCGTTATAATTGAATGGGAACCCATTGATCTGTAGTTGAAGAGGAATGGCTCTTTTCATTGCCTTTATATGAATTGGTTTGCCGCATTCATCCCCATCTGAAGTTAACTGCCCACCCCGTTCAGCCCCTACACTTCTCTCCTCCATCTCACATGCACACACACATACATACACACACAAGCGTGCGCACACACACACACACACACACACACACACACACACACACACACACACTCACAAGGACACACACACACACATACACTCACGCATGCACCTTCTGTACTCCCCTGGACCCCTCTTCAGCTCCCTCCAATCTTTCTCTCTTCCTCCTTCCCTCCAATCTCTCTCTCCCTCCTTCCTCCCAATCTCTCTCTCCCTCCTTCCTCCCCCTCTCTATGTCTTTGCATGCTCAGGCATAAAGGTATCCTAAAACAACCCCACTTTAAGATCTCCCTCTATATCTCCCTCTCCCCTCTCTCTCTCCCTCTATCTCTATCTCTCTCTCTCTCTCTCCCTCTCTCTCTCCCTCTCTCTCTCTCTCCCTCTCCCTCTCTCTCTCCCTCTCTCCTCCCTCTCTCTCCCTCTATCTCTCTCTCCCTCTCCCTCTCTCTCTCCCTCTCTCTCCCTCTCTCTCCCTCTATCTCTCTGGGAGAGCCCTGCAGCTGAGTGGGCTCCCGCATGTTTGCCTCCTCCACCCCCCCTCCTCCTTCATTCTCTCTCTCAGACAAGAGACGCTATGCGGGGCCGTATGTATGTATATGTGTGTGTGTGTGTGTGGGGGGGGTATTCATGGCACTCGGTCCCTCACGAGAGGGGGGCACAGCGACAGCATGCCACGCTAGATTTGCTTGTTGCCGTCTTTAGCGAAAGTGCCGGCAGGAACGAGTTTGGCCCCGATCGGAGTTGGAGCCCCTCATTACTTTTCTCGGCTCCGCCTCCCCCCCGCCAGCCAAAAGCCGAATTTTTATGCCATTTGTTCATTAACATGAAATGGAGAGAGAGAGAGAGAGAGAGAGAGAAGTTGTTCTCTTAGTGAATATGTGTGAGAGCGAAACACGCAACAAACATCAAAAGAGGTGGAGATGGTGAGACAGAGAGAGAGAGAGAGAGAGAGAGAGAGAGAGAGAGAGAGAGAGAGAGAGAGAGGGAGGGGGGGACTGTAGGCTTCACCTGAGACGTCATGAGCAGAGCAACCCTGTGTCTGCTGTATGATTTTGAAAGCCACAGCCCTAAACCTGACACATGACTATCAGACATCAGTACTCTCATGTAGGGGACGCGTGCTTGCTGTCTCCTCTGAGTGACGACGACTCCAATTTAGTCGTTTAACTGATAGCCTACTCTTAGGGCATGTGACTATGTGTGACACACACACACACACACACCTTCAGATGTGTCTCTTTTACTCTTTTATCTCTTATCTGGACAGCAGTGTCCAAATAGCGTGGCGTATGGCACTCACCAGGGGTACCGGGGATGAAGGGCTACACTGGGACTTCTGAGAGAACTGTTAAGTGATCGCAGATCGTATCAGGGTACTATCAGTGCGTGCTATTCTCATCTGTCTTCATCTGTGTGTGTGTGTGTGTGTGTGTGTGTGTGTGTGTGAGAGAGCATTTAGTGGGGACTACTGCTAGTCAATGTGCTCATCACACTTGATAAGGGGAGTTGGTTGGGCAGATGGACCATGAGCAAATGTTTTGTTTGGGCTTTCATTACAGATGATCAATGGCCGACCTATCTTCACTGTTTCACTCGAGAATATCTGATTCCAATGACAACAGCTGTGATCTGATCAGGGGCTCTCTAGAGGGGGAGTGTTGTGGGGGTGGAGGGGGGCATCCCTAATGGCAGACAAGGGCCCTGGGGTATAGAAAACATTCCTAATGGTAATCAAAGACCCTGGGGGGTTAAAACGCGATCCTACGAGTGGACAACGACACATATCCGAGTGTAAAAATCTAAAGAGAAAATCTAAAATCTGAGAGACTGAGTGAATAGACCCCCTTGTGAAGGCCAGAAAAGGGTCTGATCTGACTGTACTTCGCACCTCCTGAGGGATCAGCGAGAATGAGAAAACAGACTCTTCCCAGAGCCAGATCTGAGCTCAGATTCAGGGCCAGAGTCATCTGCTATTGGGTTCTGTGTGTCCTCAA
>NC_055963.1:11457170-11462170 GCF_018492685.1 Alosa sapidissima
TATGACTGAAAAACGTGACATGGCCACATTGTAAAAGATAGGCCCCTTATCAGAGACCTGGGGGCATCTGTAGCTGGAGGTAGGAACTAATACACTATACATGCCCATGGTAGATAAGAGAACCATAACGACAGATGACCTCAGGGGGAGTAACAGTCTCACAGAAAGTGTGTGTCTGTGTGTGCGTGTGTCTGTGTGTGTGTGAGAGAGAGAGAGAGAGTGAGAGTGTGAGTGAGAGAGAGAGAGACTGTGTGTGTGTGTGAGAAAGAGAGATAGAGAGAGAGGGAGAGAGAATAAAAAAGGGGAGGGGGGGGTGGGGGGCTGAGGCAGTCAGAGAACAGTTCCCGTTTATTGCACCAATAGAGATACACATTAACTCACCATCTTGATTGGATTTGAGAGCAGGGGATTCTGTCAATGTACTTAACTCTCCAGCTTCCCTGAGCAGGTTTCAGATAACTCTACACACTTTTACTTAACTCTCCAGCTTCCCTGAGCAGGTTTCAGATAACTCTACACACTTTAACCACTACACACACACACACACACACACACACACACACAAGGAATCCAACACATGCCTCTATAAACCTCCTAAACCACTAACAAATGCACATGTGACAACAGATTCTAATGCAGATGTACTCTGAAATGTAAAGGCACCCAAATGCCAGAGTGCCAGAGCTGCCCCAAAACAGCTGTACCACAGAAGAGAGATAAACATGTCATTTATTCTGAAGTGTGACGGTGAAAAACATCCCCGGTGAACGCAGCATGAGGGTAGCCCATATTCTGTTGCGTTTATGTAACACATTACAGGCATTGCACTGCCAGGGTAGTAACACCAAATACAAACTCTACAACACGGAAAAGGATTCTTTAACCAAACGGAAAAAACCCCAAAAACGTTCGCTCACTACTCGGGCCCACGAAACCACCACGAGCGGATGTCACCATGAACTCACTGCTCTGTTAATTCACCATAATAGGCGCGTTATCAGCACGGCCAAGGCTTCACGACACACATACTGTAAAGGAGAGAGAGAGAGAAAAAAATCAGTGATTCTGAAGTGATTCTGCAGAGCCGAGTAGAGCGGAGCAGTGTAGCACAACGGGGCGGTTTTGGGCCTGTGCCGGCTGCTAAGGCCCACGGGCCGCGTTTGCTCGCTCGCTTCTTCCATCAGCATGCCTTGAGGTTTTCACGGCTGCTCTCACAGACATTATATACTGCAGGGAGCCGGTGTGGTGCGGCGTGGCTGTGCGGCTGCCGCTGGGAAAGTTAAAAGTCACTCGGCCAGACATTGAGCCGATGTTGTATGGATCCGGCTGCTGAAATTTGCCACTACTGGGTGCCATGTTTTGTTTTTTTTTGTTCTTCTTGTTTTTTTGCACACCAGGCTAATGTTCTTCATCTCCCCCTCATTTCTTGCCTCTTAAAGTTCCATCAAACATGTGGGACTACTGACTTTGTCTTCCCCCCCCCCCTTTTATTCTCACTAAATCTTTTTCCCCCTTTTTCTCTCCTGCCATTCTCCCTCCTTCTTTCTCCAATTTACTGTTCCTCTACCGTTACTTTACTCTTCCGCAACCTTTCTCTCATTTCCCTCTTCCTCTCTGTATTTCTTTTTTTCTCTCTCTTTTTTGTTCTCACTATCTCTATCTCTATCTTCTCCCTCTTTTTCTCTCTCTTTCCCTCCCTATATCCTTCCCCCTATTTTCTCATTCTTCCAGGCTTGGTGAAGAGGAAGGAGGAGGTGGATTAGGAGGATGAAGATTAGACCACGAGAGACCCATCGTCTGTGAGTGAGTGTGTGTGTGTGTGTGTGTGTGAGTGTGTGTGTACTCAGAGTAAAAAAGCTCTGTGATAAAGTGGAAGACAAAGATGAGGAAGAGGAGTGTCTGGCCGTCGGCGTCCGACATGGCGTGCGCTGAGCAAACACTCGAGAGCGCCGGGAAAACAGCCGTGTTGTTTTTGGAGCCGCGACGCGCTAATGGGACTTAATGAAGGAGGTCAGCGGAGTGTTTTCTCTCACGCCAGCCAGCCAGCACCGACCTGGGACATGCAGACGCTCCTCGGAAAAGACAGAAAGAAAAGAAGAGAAGCATAGGCCGAGAAAAAAAAAGGAGTGTGACACACTCTTCCTCCCACTCGGTATCTCGCCCCTCCTCTCCCCCTTGCACACTTCTCTGTTATTTTTTAATTAGGATGCATGAGTGTCGACAAATACCCCTCCCCCCCCCCCCCCCCCCCCCCCCCCCCCCCCCCACACACACACACACATAAGGCTGAAAAGCCATTTTAGCTTAAGCCACTTTAGAGAATATTCCACTTGCTCCATAACGGCATGTCATCAGCAATGTGTGCCCGATTCCATAAAGCTTGCAAAAACCAGACTACCCATGTTAACTGTACCAGACGACACCAGCCAGGTCATTATTTTCCATTAATTTACAACACCAACTTAAAAAACCTGTAACTAATTTTATGTGTTTTAACAAATCAAAAACACATTTAAATTATAATCGCCTTAACACCTGGAACCAGAACAAATGGAATCCCTTCACTTCCATACACCTACATTTTAGGGCACATCAACACATCAGCACATCATTTTAGGGGCAGCCGTGGCCTACTGGTTAGCGCTTCGGACTTATAACCGGAGGGTTGCCGGTTTGAACCCCGACCAGTAGGCATGGCTGAAATGTCCTTGAGCAAGGCACCTAACCCCTCACTGCTCCCCGATCGCCGCTGTTGCAGGCAGCTCACTGCGCCGGGATTAGTGTGTGCTTCACCTCACTGTTGTGTTCACTGTGTGCTGAGTGTGTTTCACTAATTCACTAATTGATAAATGCAGAGACCAAATTTCCCTCACGGGATCAAAAGAGTATATATACTTATATATACTTACTTACTTATACACACAGTGAGTTGACCCAATGAATATATGTAGTTTGTCTTTGTGTGTGTACTGTGGCGGCCATCGAACTTCTGACCCTGGTAATGTCTGGTGTTGTGTCTGTTTGCCTGGCATTAGTACCACATGTCAGGCCTCCACACGGGCTCCAGGGCAGCGCGTAGTGTGTACAGTGGACAAGCTGACCAGAGCAGGTCCAATATTGGCAGAAGGAGCGGAAGGGCGAGAGAGAAGGGAGAGAGGAGGAGAGGAGGGGGCTCACAGATGTGTGAGATGGGAGAGGAGTTACAGTAACAGACGTCAGAGAGAGGGAGAGGGTGGTGGGTGGTGGGGGGAGAGGAGAGGACGTTGAGGCCCACCACCATCCCTGCAGTGGAGACCAGGGAGGGAGGGTGAACATGGGAGGGAGGGTGAACATTCTCTCTTGTGTGTGTACTCACTCACTCTTGTTCGCTTTTTCATTGCTCTCATTCTCTGTTGTCATTCACCACAACTCTGTCATTTTCTTCATCTATCATTCTCTCTCTCTCTCTCTATCTCTCTCTCTCTCTATCCCTCTCTCTCTATCTCTTTGCTTTGCCTTTCCTAAAATTATTTCTTTTCTTACTCTTACTTTTTTTATCTTCATGTCTTTCTCACTTAATGTCAGTCTCTGTCTCTCTCTACTTTCTTTTTTCTTCTCTCTTTCTCTCTCCTTTTTGGCTGTGCCTCCAGGGCCATACAGAAAAAGCAAAGCATGGAGGCTGACAGTGAGAGACAGAGAGAGACAGAGAGAGAGAGAGAGAGAGCAGTAAGAAAAGAGAGTGCAAGTAAGAGAGTAAAAAGAGAGAGAGAGAGAAATAAAGAGAGAGAGGGAAAGAGAAAGAGAGAGAGTAGAGAGACGGGAGGAGGAGAGTGCAGTGCTCTCGGTGGCGCCTGGACTGAGAGAGAGAGAGAGCCCTGTCTGTGAGGCCTTAAGCCTGTGCTCTAATCCCTTTGTGTGGCTGGAGAGGGCTGGGGGGGGGTTGTAGTCCAAGCGTCCCCTGAGGGAAGACAGGCAGGCCCCGGAGGCGCCGCAGCGGGAGGGAGTCACACTGACCAGCCACCGGGACAGCCAGTGGCATACTAACACTAACACACACACACACACACACACACACACACACACACACACACACACATTTGAATTTGCGCGCACGCACACACACACTCACGCACACACACATTCACAAACACACACAGACAGGCATAGGAACGCACAGACATACACACTCAAAAGACATAAATCTTACACTCACACACACACACACGCATGTAAAAAATACACTGCAAAATACACACACCCATGGCACAGACACGCCACATTATCATTGTGTCATCTCTCCCTGTCTTGTCTTTATCTACTGTACCAGATCTCAAGAGCCCATTCATCATCACTGTCTAGGTCTGTGACACTCACACACACACACACACACACACACACACACACACACACACACACACTCAATGGCTTTCACGCTGTCGCCCTGCGTTTGTTTATTCTTCAGACTGAAAAAACAGAGGTCGCTCATTCCAGGTAAGTAGGTGGAAAGGTACAGGTCAAAAGGTCAAGCACACTCTCAGGCACAGCCCCCCGGATTAAGACTGTATACTCACCGCAGTCTGAGAGGCAACGGCAGCACGGAGAGACAGCCCAGTCAGTGCCCTGAGGCTGGGGCTCTCACAGGCCCCTGAGCACGCAGTGTTTCTCAGTCTGATGGATCCCTGGACACTCGGAAGGGCATGACCTACTGTACAGGACAGCCGGGGGACAGACAACAACCACAAACCGAAACCTGACCCACCGATCACGGCCGGGAAAAACATGTTTACCAGCGTAGACCGCAAACACACAAACGAACAGACGTTTGCAGGCTGTTTTCAACACTGCCTCTTGCTGTTCCATTGTTCACTGTCCCATCAGCAGAGAACTAACTAATTCACAATTGTACACCATCATTGCCCCTATTCTCATCATCTTCAGTCACTGAAATGACATTTATTCATTTAGCAGATCAGTAATCGAGATGGAGACCTTGGTGAGTTCAATGTAAGCTAGACTCTCTT
>NC_055963.1:11469670-11477170 GCF_018492685.1 Alosa sapidissima
ACGCTTAATACATTTCTTCACATCAACTGAATCAAAATAATGACTGTCATCAAGCTAATGACAAAACTCTGCATGGGTTACATGGTCTGATAATCACCTGGATGAATAGAACAATGAGACTAACATAGCGAGTTGATATACTGTATCATCACTGTCCTCACTGGTAACTGATTCCAGAGGATTCCAAATGAAGGCAAATGTTTGCCTGTGAATGTCAACTCTGTTTGTCGAATTTAAATGCAACCCTGATAGACTGAACATTTCACAGCAGAAGCAGAGATGCATTGAAATTCGGCAAAACATTGGCGAACGTTTGTGGAGAACACCCTTTCTCTGAACAGTTAAATTTGAATGGTTTGGTGTGAACATTCCCTTGTAACAGAAATTGCGTTATTACCTTTGTTTGCGACTCAAGTCAAGTCATATTTATTTATACAGCGCATTTTTGTATGCACAGAGTGCAACCCAAAGCGCTCCACATGTAGACATCAAGACATAAACAGACAAATGAACAAATTGACAAATATATCAACAAAATGCTGGACGGAGTGGTGTAATTTGCCAGCGTACCCGTACACAGACATTAAGACAGAAAACAAACACATGAACAATAATAAAAAGGCAAACAGTAACTCTCAAACGAATTTGAACGTACTGCAGGTGTAACACTGGTCTCACTGGTGTCAGTTCAGTGTTTATGTGAGTGTGTGTGTGTGTACGTGCATGCATGTGTGTGGGAGGGAGAGAAAGAGAGAGAGCATGTGCATGTGTCTAAGCATGTGTGCCTGCGTGTGTGTGTGTGTGTATATGTGTATATATGTATTTGTGTGTGTGTGTGTCTGTATATGTGTATATATGTATCTGTGTGCGTGTGTGTGTATATATGTGTATATATTTATTTGTGTGTGTGTGTGTGTGTGTGTGTGTGTGTGTGTGTATGTGTATATATGTATTTGTGTGCGTGTGTGTGTGTATATGTGTATATATGTATTTGTGTGCGTGTGTGACGGTTGATTATCACTGCAGTCCGTGTGTGCCCGTGAGTCTATTGCATCATCCCTCAATGCCCTGTGCTCCTATTGGGTCCTTGGAGAGGAAGCAGTGTCAGTATCTAATCAGTGTCCTGAGGGCCCACTTCCACACCATAAAGATTACACGTGCCCATGCCACGCCAATGGGAAACCCTCTGTGTGCACGCACTACCTCTGCCTTACTGGATGTGTCCGCTGCGGCCTTCGGAAGACAAAACACACACCAGGTTGTACCAGGTTCGGTTTGAATGAGTTAAATTACATACCATATCATTCTAGACATACTTACATACAGTAAATATGTTGTAATACTACTACTACTACTACTACTACTACTACTACTAATAATAATAATAATAATAATAATAATAATAATAATAATAATACATTTTATTTAAAGCACATTTCATGTCACACAAGGACGCTATACAATAAGACAACAGTAACACAGACATAAGAGCATCATACAGGGACAATACATGGAGACTGTGCACTTAGTAAAATAGACTACACATTCAGCAGGGGACAAACATTGACAGCAAAAATAAAACAACAGTCGATCTGTGTGTGGAGGTGACCAGTGTTACATGTTACACTGATGTTACACGCAACACTGCCCATTCACTGACTGTCTTCTTTGCTAATGAATGTCATTTAGTTCTATTGTAGGTTTGACAAAGTCACTCAAGAGGTCTGATCTGACCACATATGTAGCCCAGTCAGGGGTCCCTTTACTCTTACTGAAGAACAGATAGCTGGCATTCTTGCTAAGATAAGTCCTTATAAACTGTCTAGTCCAGATGGTCTCAGAGGAGAGGTCATTGCTGGGTCCATCTATCAACATAAAGGTGTTTTTACAGGATTATTTCAAGCTCATGTGGCACCACTCACATAAAAGAGAACTACAATTGTCCCAAGGCCTAAAAAGTCCAGCCTTGCCTCCCCTAACCATTTCAGATACCAGAATTGTATTTTATTGATTTTAGATTAGCTTCCAATATGACCAGAACTGATATTGTATTAAAGCAACACCAAAGAGTTTGTTGTACCTTAAAATAATGTTTTCAAAATTGTTTCAGTGGTTCATCAACTCGTAACAGGGTGAACGACACTTCTGCATTCGCTTCGCGGCCCTCTATCGGCTATAACCGCACTATGCAAGTTTGCCAGATCGGGTAGCGGATCTGTAGTTCGATGGAATGAGACATAAGAAACTATACTGCTCAAAAAAATTAAGGGAACACTTACAGTTTTCCACAATTGTTAAAACACATTTTTTTGAAACCTTCCACCCTTTTCTCCATTTTCAAACTACATTCACAGAATGTCTGATAGTTCTTGCAAAATAAAACACTCGCCTCAAAAGTTTTACTTGTGTTCATAGCCAAACAGTGTCAGAGAACCAATCCAGTGTATGATTAAAGGGTTCCCTTCATTTTTTTTAGCAGTATACAAATTTGACTTGCATGATGTCACTATACATCGTACTTTCATAAAATCATGCAACATATTATACCTTGTCTGTGGACATCGTTATTTGCAAAGCCGACGCTGGATAAACAAACAACAAAACTACAGAGGCAAAGTTCTTTGGTGTTGCTTTAAGTCGACTTCAAATATGACACTAATGGACTTTTCATCAGACCACACCCAAAGAGGCTCTGTACAAGGTGCTCAGTCTGGTAAAGTAATTATGAACACTGGGGTGCCTCAGGAATGTGTCTCCCACACTTTTTCCATTTAAATAAATAATTAAATACAATGTTTGCCTTCTTAGGTATGCAGATGATTCCACAATGGTTGGTCAATTACAGAGGCGGGCAATCAACTTGCTACTGAGACCTTGAATTTACCCTGGGGATCAATAAAGTATCTATCTATCTATCTATCTATCTATCTATCTATCTATCTATCTATCTATCTATCTATGTCAGCCAGTCACAACTGAGGACCAAGTTTTGATGAACACACAGATGACAATTTAAAAATCCAACAGAAAGATTGTCCCTGTAAAGGAAATTGAATACCTTTCACATCAACAAGGAAGTCTTGAGGATTGTTTACACCAGTCTACTGGAAGTAGAATCGGCATAATAATTTGACATTGATTATGTTATGATGGAAGATAATGTGAAATAGGTGAGCTTATCTCAGAGGTGCAATTAAAACGTTACCGTGGACTATGACTTCACTCAAAGTTTCAAACTCACTCACACACACACACACACACACACACACAGACACACGCACAAACACACACACACACACACACACACACACACACACACACACACACACACACACACACACATGTGTTTCGTGGTATGAGTTTGAATAACAAAGCCATTGCAGTTATGAACTGACTGATCTTTTCCTTATCTGCACTTGTAAAACACAGTCCCATCCCCCATCCTCCCTCTCTCTCTTCTGTCTCTCTTCCTCTCCATCTGCCTCCCTCTCACTCTTTCTCTCTCTCCCTCTCTTCTCTCACTCTCTCTAACACCTAAATCTCTCTTTCTCTGTCTCTTCCACTCTCTCCTTTCATTCTCCCTCTCTCCCACCCTCTTTTCTCCCATCCCTCTCTCTCTCTCCCTCTCCTCCATCCTCCCTCCCCCCACCCCCCCACCCACCCACCCGCTGCTAAACTGGTTAGCGCTGTCCCCTCAGTCAGAAGCTGCTGTCATTAGCGCGCGGGGCTGTGTGTTAGCGCTAGCGTTAGCCAGGCGGGGGGTCTCTGTGAGACTAATGAGGGAAGGCAGAGAGAGAGACGCGCGGGTAGCGCGGCCGCTGGTAAACAGACCTGGCTCCCACTGCCTCCGTGGCTCTTAATAACCAGGCGCGGCTCCGTCGCTTCACTGGCGGATGCCCCCCAGGGGACGCGGCTATAAGGAGCCTACTGCCAAACCACTGGAAGTAACGGAAGTTGGGCCTTTTTTTTGATAGACAGGAAAAGCGTTCATAATGAACAATCTGAGGAAGATACAGATACAGGTCTTTAGAAAGATGAAGATGCTACATGACAGCCCCTTAGCCTTTTGCCCCACACTGCCTTCTAAGAAAACTTTAGATTTAAATGTAGAACGACTCTAACTGGATCAGTAACAAGTTCTGAAATGGGCATGTAATTAGAATCTTTTGATGAAGTGGAAAACCTCTACTGAAACCAAATGCTTTTTGACAACGAAGAAAATTTCAGCAAATAGCCCACCTAAGACAATGCATTGGTCATTGGAAGCATGTGTAATGCCATAGGATTATATTATATTATTATTATATTACTGTAACAGTGCAATCTAACTGGGAAAAAAACTGACAATTCAGTGTGAAACATTCTAATATAAGATTCCGTTCCGCAACAATTGAAGGTTCTATATGGCTCTGGTTGAATTCAATGAACCCTGATATTCTTTAGAACGTTCATTTCGCAACATTCCCATCACACCGGTGTGATGGTACTCCTTTAAGGGTTAATTTGTATAGGAGTGCAACCATACATTGCTGCAAATCACCTGACAAGCATTTGAAGGCTCTGTGTTGCTTCACAGTGTGCATGGAATATCAGTAAGGAAATGTAAAATTAGACACAAGTTCGATGAGAAGCTATTCATACCAAAATGCCAGGGTAAGCAGATTATGCTCTCTCTTGCTCTCTCTCTCCCCCCCAACGTGAACTCTTGACTTCTGGCTTGGGAGTTTAGGCCCACGCCGGTTTAGCTTAGTCAGGCTAAGCTCGGCGTGCTGCGTGTGCCTGCGCTGTATCTGGTCGGAGTGGAAATAAAAAGGGGTACAAACGCTGAGTCACAAAAAGCAGTCTCAGCTGAAGTCACTGTCACGTTACCAAAGCAACTTTTAGCCCCAACAGGAAATGCTTAGGCAGTTTCCTTACACATCACACGACAGAGGGCAACTTCAGAAACTCCAGACTGAAGGCAAGGATTTCTATTTGAGGAAATGAGAAACTAAGAACCTCTTTAGTAAACATAAAAAAAACAGTCTTAACAAAGAATCATAACTATTACTTATTGTCACAATTCCAATTCAATGTGACTAGAAAGTCCACTTTTATATTTGCATTTACCACTGCCATTTCACACAGAGGGTCCTAATGCAAATGGTAGGCAAAGTGCAAAGTCTAGCAGTGTCTGGTGTTTAAACCTAAGCTTTTGTGTGGTGTGTGGGAGCATTGAGTTGACTGACCAGTGGTTGCTAAGGATTTTGCTCATGGTTAAATAAGGAAATAGATTTTGCCTAGTTATGAAATTAGCTCCAGATAGGCTTTAGACTTACCAGTTACTAAAATTAGAGCCCAGAGTTTAAAGCTCTAAAGAGCTCCGAAGTCTGAACAGCCCTGCAAAATAAAATAAAACAAAATCTGTGAAATATCTTTTAAAACTCGTAAGTGCCCATTAAACACAGACCTGCTGCTGAATTTCTTCATCTTTTCAGTGATTTGTGACAAGGTCGGGTGGAAAAGGCTCGTAGATGCCTGTACTAATAAATTACACAAGTCAAGTCTTGCTCAGGAGCAAGGATGATTAGTGTTCTCAGATCTTAAGTCCCTTGGAACAGGCCTTGGCTGTTAGAAGTTCTCAAATGTGCCCATGTATACAATGTATCCATACATGACATTCTAGAGCCTGACTACAATGTTCAGCCTTTATTCTCCATCACTGTATACAGTATCTCTCCTCCATCTGTCTCCATCTTCTTACTGTGCTATATATCTCTCCTTCTCTCTCTTCTCTCTCCTCCTCCGCTTCCTCTCATCTGTACTTGACTCTCCCTCTGTCTTGCTCGCTCTCTGCATGTCATCAGGAGGTTGGAGTAATTAGGCCATGCTTGTTATTTTAAGTTTAGAGAACACAGTAATTATATCCACCCCCTGTTCCTGGTGGAGGGATACAGGGAGACAGGGACAGTGAGAGAGAGAGAGAAAGGGAGAGAGATGGAGGGATACAGGGAGACAGGGACAGAGAGAGAAAGGGAGAGAGGATAGAGGCAGCAGGAGGAGGTGTGAAACATGTCAAGGGACAGAATTAGGTGTGTGTGTGTGTGTGTGTGTGTGTGTGTGTGTGTGTGTGTGTGTGTGTGTGTGTGTGTGTGTGTGTGTGTGTGTGTGGAAAATAAAGGAAAGATGAACGACAGACAACATAGCACACAGCTCATGAAGAACACCACATTATTTTCCTTCCCTCCTCTCGATCCTTCCCTCTTTTTCTCTCTTTGTGCCTCATTCTCCAGGTGGACCAAAAGAGTTCAAGAGTCCTCCCCCCTCATACCACCCCCCCCCCCCCTCGAGCCGAGCGAACGCACGCTGCACTGAGACATGATACGGTGGAAAGTCTGGAAGCAGGCTCGCCGCTCGACCATGGCCCTATTACACGCTTTATCCGAACACACGTGCATATGTGAAGGGAGCGGCAGCACACATGTCCGCAGTCTTACCACGGCTATAAGCCACAATCCCCTGGCACTCGCAGCCCCCCCCTCGCAGCCCCAAACCCCTAAAATGGCTGTTACACGGATTTACTCAACACTTGCTCCTGTGGATCATATGGATTTACCCCAATACCCCTTCCAACCACCCGCAGCAGTGCTCTATAGGACATGGCCCAGGTCTGTTTGGATCGGATGTCCCAGATCTTCCCCTTCCTGGCCCAAAGACCCTAAAATGGCTGTTACACGGATTTACAAAACATTTGCTCAAATGGATTTATACCAACAGCCCCTAACCTGCCAGAAGTCCATGACAGAATCTCTCTTTAGAACATATCGGAACCAAATGTGTTCCAGATATCTCTCTCCAATCCTAAAAGGTCTAAAAGGGCTGTTAGTATAAGTATATATACTCTTTTGATCCCGTGAGGGAAATTTGGTCTCTGCATTTATCCCAATCCGTGAATTAGTGAAACACACTCAGCACACAGTAAACACACAGTGAGGTGAAGCACACACTAATGCCAGCGCAGTGAGATGCCTGCAACAACAGCGGCGCTCTGGGAGCAGTGAGGGGTTAGGTGCCTTGCTCAAGGGCACTTCAGCCGTGCCTACTGGTTGGGGTTCGAACCGGCAACCTTCCGGTAACAAGTCCGAAGCGCTAACCAGTAGGCCACGGCTGCCTACATGGGGCCCAAATGGCCTGGGGCTGCCATGTCTCACATTCTGGTCCAACTCAGTTCCATTTACCCAGCACTCACTCCTGGGGCTTGTGTGGAATCAACTGTTATCTGGGTCTATATTCATTCATTCAATTCCTTTATATTCACTGAAACTAGTTTTAACTTTTGCCCATTAATCCCCCTCTTTTATTCTTCCCTGTTGTTTTTATGTCCTATACATTTTATGTGATATGTTTTCCTTTAATCTTTTAAATGTGTTATTTTAGTCTTAAATCACTTTATTCTTGTTTATTTTTTATTGTTAACTGACTAGAAAGCACTTAGGTTAGGGGTTAGGCTGTTTTTAAATG
>NC_055963.1:11489670-11492170 GCF_018492685.1 Alosa sapidissima
CCCCCAGTAATGCGGCTTTATGAGGCTTTCATGAAGATGAGCTGTAGCTTGTAATTGGCACAATCTCCCTCCACCATCATCCCATTAGCTTTCCTGGCTCCTGAGTGGTTGCGGACTTACCTAGTGAAGTGTGTGTGTGCGACTGTGCGTGTGTGTGTGTGTCTGTGTGTGTGTGTGTCTGTGTCTTCATGCTTTTGTGTGCCATCTGGTAGATTCTTGAAAAGATATGTGAATGCCTAAGCAGGGTCAAAATCTGTGTCTGTGTGTGTGTGTGTGTGTGTGTGTGTGTGTATTAGGAGGGGGCATTTAATAGAGGAAGTGTGTTTGCTGGAGTCACACACTTGGAAATGGATTAACACTAAATATCTGCTATTAACGCTAAGCTCTTTGCTTTCAACAGCACCTCTCTCCTTCCCTCCCACTCTCCCTATTCCGCTCCCGTTATCTTCCAGGCCTTCATATGAGAGATTACACTGGCAATGCCCCACTCTCAGCCTAGACTGCTGGAGCCTAGAACACATCGATCTGATTCAGATTCTGAGCCTATCTGGAACTTTCTGTGATTAGCAAGCGCTGAAACATATAGCTACCTCTCCGGCTTTATGTGCGGTGTGTTAATCACCAAAACATTAAAAAAAGAGCCTTAATGAACTTACAGGGGATATTGATCGTCCTCAAGCTTCACAAGGAGAGAGATTGTTCGCTTCCAACTTTATTGGAAGACGAATTTTCGCCCACTTTGGGTGGAGAATTAATATTTGTCCGTTGGTGGGAAACACGCGTAAGTGTGATTAAGGCGCCCTGTGTGTGGTTTGGAGGCTGTGATACGTGAAAGAGGCAGCGGGAAGCTTTGGGGCGGGGGTTGGCTCCTTACCGGCTCTTATTGAAGATGATTGCGCTCATAAAATCCTTTCGTTTTAAATTGCCACCCCCCCCCCCCCCCCCACCAACAACAAAACACCCATAATTAATTACAGCTATGTGCTCTCTCTGGTCGGTCTGAAACTGAAAAGCCGAATTAAAAACCCTCCTACAAGCACCTAGGAGAATGGATGAATACACAGACGAAAGACCCTGCTTTTTCTATTCATTCTTTTTTTTTTTTCTCTCTTCTTGCTGCATCTTAATTGGGTTGTGGATAAGGCTGTCGGGATCCCGAGGTTAATATGGTTACCGCGATAACAATCTCTCCTGCGCACGGTCTTGATTGATGGGTGGCAGTTCCAGGGGAAGAATGGTGCGTTGAGTCTGGTGAGAAGGGAGAGGAGGGCCGCCGGTTGAGAACAATGGCTTTTAAATGAATCTCTGCGCTCATAAATCAGCAAGAGAGGGCTCAAAAATGATCCCGGCGATTGCCGAAACGTCACATGCGCTCAGGCGATGGTAAAAAACTGCTTTATCAGAGCGCCATTCTAATGCCTGAACAAAAAGAGCCCATTAGAAAAGTTGTCCCCTATTTAACATGCACTGACGAAAAAATGTCCTTGTGAAAGTGCAGGACAAATATAAATAAATGAAATCAATGTCATTCACACTTCTGCTCTTTCCCATACAGATATCTCTCTGCGGATCTTTGGTGCATTATGGGAAAATGGATCATAATGTCGTATCTTGGTGGAGAAAAGCATGCAATTAGGGATGTAAAAACAGCGTTTACAGCAGTTTATTATGAGCACTGGCTGCCGTGGTGAACAATTTTCAACAACCTGTTGACACAAGCCGCTTGTTTTTCATGATGAAGTTCAACCCTCAAGAATGCTAACTTGTTTTTTTTTTCTACTGTACAAAGTGTGAACTGCACCGGACTGGAGAGGTTCCTAAACTGGAGGGCGTCCTAATCGGTATGTGAGATAACACATTTATATTCCTGGAGATGACGGCCAATTACAGCTGGCTGTAAGGCAGTATTGCAATGTATAATATTATTGCAGTAACAGTATTGCAGTATATAATATGCCCCCCCACACACATATACACATAACGAAACATGATGTACTACTCAATACATCTGAAAACATACCAAACACACTTTAATTCCTTAATTTGTACAACTGGCACTCAATTTTTCTTAAGGTGTGAGTGTGAAACCCCTTATTAATCTTACATTTAAGGTGTCAAGTCAAGATTTCCCTTTATTTGTTGTAATTAAGGTCAAATTAAGTGTATCTTAAGGGGAAATCCAAAAATTAAGGGGTACATTAAGTTCAAATTCAGCTTGTCTCCTTAATCGACCCTTAGTCTATGCACATTTCTACTTAAACTTAATTATAAGGATTTTAAGGCCAAAAGTAAGGCATTTATAAGGGCTGAAATTAAGGGGTTTTGTAGTGACAAACACACACACACACACACACACACACACACACACACATTTTGACAGCAGGGGAAAAGTACTGAAATAGCAAGGCCCCTTGCTATGGGGGGTGGCGTCGTTATGACTGTGTAAGTGTACACCAGATACATGTTTGTCCATCAGAGTCTGGCCCACACCCAACCACAC
>NC_055963.1:11502170-11509670 GCF_018492685.1 Alosa sapidissima
TGTTAATCACGGAAAGCGCAAATGAAGTGGACACTTCTAACTGGAACCCAACCCACTGTACAGTAGCTCAAGGTCCGTTCACACACACGTGTTTTTTAATCGCATAGACTACAACTACCAAGCTGGAATCAAAGCACATCGACTCCCCTCTCACACCCTAAACACGCATTTGAACAAACAAAAAGCATCTCAGTCTCACAGTAGCCACAGGGTGTGTGTGTGTGTTAGGGCTGGGACAACGCGTTGACGTAATCAATTACGTCGACGCAAAAAATACGTCGACACAAAATATGCACGTCGATTTGTCAGACCCAAAACGTGTGCTGCCAAATATTTTGAATTTTACACCTTCAGTGTTTCCCATACGTTGACTAATCTGTGGTGGGACGCCACAAAACCGGCCATCACACATGTTCTATGTTGTACTATTTAAATTAAAGATAAGATAAAATCCTTTGAGCTGCACTTTTTACACACGCAGCCTTTCCCTGCCCCACCAGCTCTCTCTCATAACGAGCCCGCTGCCCCTCCTCTGCATGTGCATTTAACACAAAATATTCACGATTGTTGAAGGATTGTTGTTGCCACATAGAAGCATTACATAGAACATGGCTGGCTAAATTGCTATTAAATCCGCTTAGCATCATGACCATGCTGTGCAAATTTGTTCAAAACTGCTAAAGTCAAGTTAACTCTGCTAAGGTCTTATCACAACATAGTACATTGAGGAGACTAAACTTAGTTATGCAATCAAGCAGTATCTCAAAGCTAACGTTAGAATACTGTTTGGATGTTGAGTTTAGCATGCTTACTTACAGCTGCTTGTCAATTTCGTTACTCAGGGCTCATTTTATTGACTCAGACACTGAATGTTTGCAAAATTCCGATGTAAATGGAAAAGTGTTTTCCAAGACTCAAAAGTGCTTGTCCCAAGGAGTACAAACTGTTATTTGAACTAACTACGTTAGTTCTTGAATTTCCCCTGAGGATCAATAAAGTATCTATCTATCTACGTTATGAATTGCATCCATACATCAGCTGCTTTTTAACTGCGTTAGTGTTACAATTGCAAGGGAACGAACGTCTTAACGTGACAGGCACTCAATTAGACCTATACACTACTGAACTTTATTGAATGCTACCTCTGACTATAAGAATGCATTACTTTGCACTTGTATGTCTTTTATTTTGGAATTTTAAGAGCAATAAACATATATTGCAATGTTAAGGAATTCATGTTTTTTTCATTCAGATATATAAATCAACATGTATAAATTCCTATTAGTCAATTAATGGGGAGATAATCAATAATCGAATCGAAATCGAATCGGACTGAAAAAATGAATCGTTAGATTAATCGATGCATCGAAAAAATCGAGTGTGTGTGTGTGCGTGCTTGTGTGTGTGCCTGCGTATGTGCCTGTGTTTGTGCATGTGCATGCATGCGTACATATGTCTACTGTGTGAGTATGTGTCATACGTATGATTACTGTGAATGTATGTGTGTGCGTGTGTATCTGTTTATGCACATGTGTCCACATGGAATGGGTTAAGATGACTCCTGGAGGCAAACATACAGAAAAAAATTGTCATCCTATTGGTCATCCAGGCCCTACGGTTCTCAAGATATTCACAGAAAACTGTGTCTGCCCTACCCTCCTTTCGGGGGGGGGGGTCCAGTCCAGCGGGAGGGCTACAGATCAAAACGAAAAATGATGGTTCCATGCTATCCATGTGGGGTTACATGCCCACCAAGTTTCGTGTACCCCGGTCTTTCAGTGTCCCGGGAATCCTTGTTGGTGTACGGTCACTAAATGTACACATAAATTATTTTATTGTAAGGCCCCCCATGAACGAAAGTTCACAAAACTTGGCATGCATTCGGAGGGTGTCATAATGATCCTACACTTTCAATTTCGTGCAGTTTTGACCATGTCAGCCAGAGATATTGTTAATTGTTTGCTTTTTAATTTTTAACTAGGTGGCGCTATACATGAAATAAGTGGTAATGGGATGGGTTGACATGTCCCCTTAAGACCAACATACAAAAAAGGTGGACCTCCTAGGCCCTACGATTCTCGAGATATTCATAGAAAACTGTCTCCGGCCACCTACAGGCCAGTTGGTGTATAGTAACATAAATTAATTTATTGTGTGGCCCCCCATGAGCGGAATTCCACGAAACTTGGCATGCATTCAGAGGGTGTCATAATGATCCTACACTTGCAATTTCGTGCAGTTTTGACTATGTTAGGTCACAGATACTTGCGATTACAACACCTCATTTTTACTTTTTTGTGTTTAACTAGGTGGTGCTATACATGAAATGAGTGTTAGCCCCTTGAGATCAACATACAAAAAAAATGGTCCTCCTAAACCCTACGGTTCTCGAGATATTCACAGAAAATATGAATTCTGGACTGGACCCCTCCTTTCGGGGGGTCCAGTCCAGCGGGGGGGCTACAGATCAAAACGAAAAACGATGGTTCCATGGTATCCATGTGGGGTTACATGCCCACCAAGTTTCGTGTCCCCTGGTCTTATAGTGTCCCGGGAATCCTTGATGGAAATTTGGACATGCGAAAAAAAAAGAACAAAAATCTGACTAAACCTATATGTTACAATAGGATGTGTTGGACTGGGTTATGTACTAATTATGACCGCCGCTTCGCATAATTAGTACATAACCCAGTCCAACACATCCTATTGTAAGCCTAATTCAATTGAGGTGGGTGGGGCCAATTAGCATATGCTAATTTAAAGTTTCTTTTAAAGCTTATAGTGATCGTTTGAAAAGGTCCATTTTGTTTTATTGTAGTTTAACATTTTGCATCCCATAAAATGATTATGCCTTTCAATGAAGCTAATTTAAATATGTAATACCTTATGAGTTTAGCTCCCTCCTGACACATTAGGGCTCTTGCTAGTCAGTGAACCAGCACTTTTAGGACACTTGCTAGTGCGTTCAGCGCCCAGTCCTTGGATGTGCTTTGTGGTGGAAACACCAAAAGCTCAAGACAGGTAAAGTTGAGTATCGTCCGCATAGCAGTGATAATCTAATTCATGGGAGCAAATGGTCTCACCCAAGGAAGTGTGTATATAGAGAAAAGTAGGGCCCCTAATACTGATCCGTGAGGCACACCTGTGGTGAGGTCATGTGCTCTTTAAGGTAGGATTTAAACCAGTCAAGGGCTTTCCTATGTAACAAGGTGATACATAGGAAGGGCCAAGGGGCCAATCACAGTAGCCTGACTACGCCACCCTAAAGCCTAATGCGTCAGGGAATCTTTAAGAGCTTGTACCACTTTCAGGTTCGTAACTACATGGTGGAGACATGAATTCCAGAAAAACAATATTTATTAAGACAAAGGGTTGGGCATTGGGGATAAAGAAAAGCTCACCTATTACACAGCAAAGGCACACCACAAAGCGATAAGCAATACACAAAACCACACGTATGCTTAGAGTAGCCCCCCTCAGAGCCACCTCCCTACTAAATAAACATAAAAGTTAAACAGAAGGACAAGACAGGCAACACAAAAACCAAACATAATATAACCAAAGGAAGAAGGGAGATAGGTCTGTAAAAACAGGAATGGTTTTAGAGGTGGTGGCAAATGATACATTTTCCATCTTTATCCTCCTTGATTGAATTTTCACTAGTGTCACTACTGGTAGCATAATCCAGTACCTGGAGCCTACAAACGTTGCACAGGTAGTCTAACTCCTCCAGAAAGGCACACCAATACATTCCATTGCCAGAAGGATTACTGTGTCTCAGCACAGTCTCAAGAGTATGTAGGAGATTCCAGGAGACAGTTGCTCTAGGAGAGCTGGGCAGGATGGTACAGTGTAGAGGGTCCTTAACCCAGCAGCAGGACCAATATCTGCTCCTTTGTGCAACAACAAACAGTAAGAGCCCTGCCAGTGCCCTACAAAATGACCTCTCCAGGCATCTGGTGTGACTGTCTCTGACCACACTGTCAGACTGCATGAAGGTGGCTTGAGGGCCCGATGGCCTCTGGAAGGACCTATGCTCACTGCCCAGCACCGTGCAGCTCAATTGGCATTTGCCATAGAATACAAAATTGGCAGGTTCGCCATTGACGCCCTGTGCTTTTCACAAATGAGACCAGGTTCACCCTGAGCACGTGATGTCTAAAGATGTCTTGGAGAATGTAATGCTGCCTGCAACATCATTCAGCATGACCAGTGATGGTCTGCATCCTTGGAAGGACGCACACACCTCTATGGGCAAGACAACTACACCCTCACTGCTCTTAGGCATCAGGATGAAAACTTCAGACCCATTGTCTGACCCTGTATTGGTGCAGTGGGCCCTGGGTTCCTCCTGGTGCACAACAATGGCTGGACACATGTAGCGAGAATGTGCAGGCAGTTCCTGGAGGATGAAGGCATTGATACCATTGACTGTCCCCCCACACTCTCCTGACTTAAATCCGATTGAACACCTCTGGGACATTATATTTTGGTCCATACAACACTGCCAGGTTGTACCACCGACTGTCAAGGAGCTCAGTGATGGCGATGTCCACATCTGGGAGCAGATCCCCCAGGACACCATCCGCCGTTTCATTAGGAGCATGCCCCGATGCCATCAAGCATGTCGGGGCCATACGAACTACTGAGTACCATCATTAGTTGCTGCGCTGAAATTCAAGCAAAATGGACTAGCTTGCTGAGTAATTTTTTCCACTTCGGGGGGTCTTTGAATTCAGTCCTCTGTGGATTGATCATTTTCATTCCCAAATAACGAAGTAGCATCCTTTTGTTCCTAACGTATTATCCAGTCCATATCAGTTTGAATCCTACCTCACAGGATGCTCGTTTAACGCATCATGGCTTGGACAGCTGTCCGCACCTCACCATCCCACCACAGGGGTCCCCCAGGGATCAGTACTGGGTCCCCTTCTCTTTGCTATCCACACCACTTCTTTGGGACAGATTATCCATTCACACAGCTTCTCATACCACTGCTATGCAGATGACACACAGCTTTATCTGTTCTTTCCACCTGATGACCCCTTGGTCTCGGCACGGACCTCGGATTGCCTCCCAGACATATCTACATGGATGAAGGCACACCACCTCCAGCTAAACCTCTCAAAAACCAAACTGCTGGTCCTCCCAGCTAAACCTACTGCTCCCACCTACTCGAATGCCCTCATACAGGCATATGCTACCCCCCGACTGTTGCGCTCTTCAGACAAACATCGTCTAGCTCTGCCACCGGTACGCTCAGGTCAATCCAAACTTTTCATCTGTTGTTCTTCATTGGTAGAACGCACTACTACAGTAGTTCCTACTAGAGCAGGGACATCCCTCTCCATCTTCCAAAAACTCCTGAAGACCCAGCTCTTCAGAGAATATCTCCTCTCATAGCACTACTTACAACTAGCTGATGTTATTTATTTTTTAAAGTGTATAATTTTTTTGAGCAGTGTATAGTAAGAGTTAAGGTTTGCTCAGAAAGATAAGAAGGTAGAATAAGAATTTATTGATGATGTAGGTAGTTACTTCAATTAACCAAGATATAGAATAATTGGCTTATTTTCTTACACATAGTGGCCATATTGGAATCTTACCAGATTATACTTGATGCCTCGTGTATTATTTAGGTTGTCATGTTATAAAATGACTGTTCAAACTTTAAAATAGTTTTTGAATGATATTTCTATCATGAATAACAATAGAGATGGTCTATATTTTCACATTTTCACAAATGGCCAACATCAAGTTTGTTTGGAAATCATGTCAATAGCTTCCTTGACCCTAAAAATTGAGTGTTAGAACTTAAAATACTTTTTTTATCTGGTTTAATTTTGAAGTTGTATCAACAATTCTATTAAGAATGGTAGCCATATTTGAATTCAAGATGGTGGCCACTAGGGGGCGCTATGTGTTCCATGGGGTCCATTTCAATTTTTGATCACTAGGGGTAGTAGTATAACTGTGCCAAGTTTCATGCTTTCTGCAAAAACTGAACGATTCTGGTGCTTAGCCGCTGTACTATTGGTACTAAATCATCCAACGAAAAGAATAATTTTTGTAGCACGTGCAACAAATATGTGTAGGTACAGCCCTGCCCTGGATACATCTCTCAACGTGCGCTCTAAAACATTTGGTTTAAATGGAGATGTAGATCATCACGGGTGCGTTAATAAATCTACATTGCGGCGAGTTGACACAAATGATTCACTTTGATGAATTTATGTAGTTTCAGTCCTAGTTACTTTACTTTGGGCCATGCTCTTCCTTACTTGAATCACCTTTGAAAATAGAGAATTGAAGTAGCCTATATGGGTGTTTGGGAATGAACGTTGACTCGGATGCTTTTTGAGACTTTGAGCAGAAATGTCCCAGCCCGGTGTTTAGGATGCATCATAGACAGGTTATCTTTCAGGTAGCCTATATATTTTCCATTAAAAAACCATCACGTAGCGAACAGCTCCTGTTAGTAGCCTAGGTTATGGTCATAAGCAAATGAGATGACAGTCGAAAGATACAATTAGTGCTGCTATAAATTTGCTTGGTATAACCGCAAAGTTTTCTACAAATGCAATCAAATTGGCCTCCATCACTCAACCAATGCTAACGGTAACATTATTGTACCTAGGTAGGTAGGTTAGGTCCTATAGCTATTGATATTATAAGATTAACGTACCTGCAGTAAAAACCAAGCATGTCCGATAAACATTCTCAGATTTATTTCGGCTTCAAGAAGAAATGGGAATTACATTTCATGTGAAAATCATCCTATCCTTATTAGACGTTCTCTGCGGTAAACTACAGTCCTTGTAGGAAGCGTCCATTGTTTTTCCAACCCACTTTAGATTAACTTCCAACAAAATTACGTCTCACTGCAATGATGCGCCATCTGGTGGACAAACGACTACGTATCGCCAATACTGGAAATGCAGCCATGATGATGATGATGATGATGAATATTTGGTTTTCCTTTAATCCTACTGAATTTGTAATTATGTATCGGTCGTTCTAATTGCCGATACCGATAGTATGTGCGTGCCTGTGTGTGTGTGTGCGTGTGTATATGTGTACACCGCTATCTACAGGCCGAGTGTACAGTCACTAAATGTACACATAATTTAATTTTTTTAGACCCCCCCATGGATGAAATTCTACGAAACTTGGCATACCCCAGAGAATGCCAGGTTAATCATACACATAAAATTTGGTGCAGTTCTGAACATCTTAACTGAAAAGAGGGGCAATTAAAGCAGAATGATATTGCATTTTCATTTTTTACCGGGGGGGTGCAAATCACAAATGAGTGATTATGGGCTAGGTTGATGTGGGCCCTTGAGACCAACATACCATAAAACTTTCTTCATTCTCGGTGCCACAGTTCAGGTAGTTATTTAGGAAAAACTGCATTTTTTGGGTTTCGGGGGGCCCAGCGCGGAGGGGGAGTGGCCCCCGGGGGCCAAACAAAATTTTTCCGTAAAAGTCTAGTGGGGC
>NC_055963.1:11527170-11539670 GCF_018492685.1 Alosa sapidissima
CACACACACACACACCGCCCCCCGTACCCTACCTCCACCATCTCCAACAACCACCCCAAAAAATACAAAAAAAGGAGAGAGAGAGAGGAGGAGGAGAAGAGAGATAGAGTGAAAGAGAGGAAGATAAAGACCAATGGGGAAACTTTGATATCAACGACACACTGGTGGATCTCTGGGTGTTCTGATACATTGAGTGTGTGTGTGTGTGTGTGTGTGTGTGTGTGTGTGTGTGTGTGTGTGTGTGTGTGTGTGTGTGTGTAGTGGAATTTGGACGTCCCTCTGGTGCTGGGAGAGTGAGCAGAGGGAATGACCCAACTGACCGAATGACACACTCTCTCTTCCTGCTTTTCATTGGAGGACTGGCAGAGAGTGGTCACTTTGTGGTTGTGTGTGTACGCACGCGTTGTGTGTGTATTTTGTCAAACTCAGTCATGAAATAGGTGTGTGTGCATACACTCGCACACACACACACACACACACACACAAATTATATGAAGTCAATGATCATGATTGGTTTTGCGTGAGTGCGTACAGTGTCATCCTTTTAGGTGAATCTGCGTGTATGTGTGTCACTGTGGATGTGTGTGTGTGTGTGTGTGTATGTGCACTGCTGACAAGACCTTCATCCCCAGTCTGGGTCAGCAGTTTGTTTAGCATCAATTAGAGCTTCTGTCTTCTTCAACGCAAGCGTGAAGGGAGAATTAACGTGCAGTGGCAGATTCCCACCAGCGTGTTATTACACAGAGTACCTCATCTGGAACAGGCTCAGTGTATAGTGTATGTGTGTGTGTGTGTGAGAGAGAGTGTGTGTGTGTATGTGTATGCGTGCTTGTGTGAGTGTGTGTGTGTGTGTGTGTGTGTGTGTGTGTGTGTGTGTGTGAGTGAGAGAGAGAGAGTGTGTGTGTGTGTGCGTGTATGTGTATGTGTGCTTGTGTGAGTGTGTGTGTGTGTATCTGTGTGTGTGTGCGTGTGTGTGTGTGTGTGTGTGTGTGTGTGTGTGTGTGTGTGTGTGTGTGTGTGTGTGTGTGTGTGTGTTTGTGCATGTGTCTGTACATACACATAAACACAAGAGATTACACTATATTTTATGGTGTACTTTATGGTGTATTTAATATTTTACCCAGCCATTCATATGATAAATAACAGAAAATGCTTTGATATTTTCTGAAACCCATTCAACTATGTGACCCATGGTGAAATATCCTGTACTTCATGTTGTGCAACGAGCAATGATAAAGTATGTAAAATGTATTCTGTGTAGGATCTTTGAAAGAATGCATAAGCCTGGAAGCTGAAATCTACTCCCATTTTAAATGTTCTATTCTCTGATAATGATCTCTGCTCTTTGAAATGTGTTCACATACCTATTGATATAAGGGTATGCTTTGACCTTATGACGTTTCTTGCGATTCGTCTGTGTATGCTGTCTGTGTCCTCTGTCTATCCCTCCGTTTGAAGTTCTCTGAAAACTCTTTCTCTCTCCCTTTATGTCTCTCTGCCTCCCCCTCTTTCTGTGTTTCCACAATCTTTTTTATTTAAACATCTTTCTCCATATTTCTCTCTTTCTCTCTCTCTCAGGGACCACACTCCAGCCACAGCCATTTCCCTTGTTGAATCTCCTCTCTCTTTCTTTCTCTCTCTCTCTCTGTCTCTCTCCTTGAACAGGGCCGCAGCACATATTTTCCACTCCATCTCTCGAAGAACAGGAAAAATGAAAAGCACAGAAGTTGAGCAGCACAGACTGCTGTTCTCTCGTCAGTTCAATCACTTCTGTGCACTCTTTTTAATACCCCATTCCCTCTCAACGTACTCAGACTTTAAACATTTTGAACAAGGTTTGCTGGTACGTGTGCTTGAATGTGTGCTTGAAGAGTCTAGTTATTGAATATGCAGTTTAGATAAAAAATAAAAATAAATGGAAATTCAGACATGTGGGAGGAAAGGTGTTTTGCAAACTACTATTAAATAAACATTTCATGATTTATTTTTATATCGCAATACACACACACATACACACACACACACACACACACACACACACACAAGATTCCAGCTTGAGAAGTCCCATATATATTAAAGTTGCCCTCATGCAGCGTTTCCAAACACCAGTCGAGTCGAGGTGGTGTCCACTTGGCAGCCAAGAGAACCAAAGCCACGGAGCCCGAGAGGGGGGAAGTCCTGCTCGCTCTCCCCGCTGCAGGGATGCTGAGAGTGGGGGTGATCCCCCGCTCCCCTCCCTGGTTGGGGACGCCTGCTCCGGCTGCTCCGGGTAAATAGGGAGATATTTTTACACCTTCTTTTGCGCTGACCCAGTCCCATCCAATTAGCGCCCTGCTGTGTTCTGGCACGCAAGACGCAGCGGCCCTGTGTGTGTGTGTGTGTGTGTGTGTGTTAGCACTGATGCTCCTTCTTTCTTTCCCTCCCTCCCTCTCTTTCTCTCTCTCTCTCTCACCTCTTCCAGGGAACGACACACACACCACACCCTTACCTCTCCAGCTCCAGCCTATGATAGCGTTATATTTTTGGACTTCGAGTAATTTATATGTTTAGCCTTTGGGATGCTATTTTTAAATTAGCGCTAAGATATTCATTTCTATCGTTTACTTTTTCAGAGGGATCTGAGAGAAGATTAAACATGTGATCCCTAAACACATTACATCACACAAAGTTCCCAGATGTCCCATGGCCTTCCAACACCGGTGTCTTTAAGCTTAGCTTAAAGCTAAGCATAGCTTTATGTAATGCAATTAATAAACAGTGTAGTTAATAGTTGGGTAATTAAGATAGACCCAATTTGGAGTAAATGGATATGGAATGTAACAGATGCAAGATCAGTATTTTACCTATCAAGTAGGTTATATTGCGCTCCAAATACACACTCAACAGAGTCTGAGGCCTCTTCTATACACGTCACTCTCTCTCTCTTTCTCTCATAACTGAGTGTAGCCTGATGGAAGGCACAGTGTGTACGGCCATACAACTGTAGGCGCTACAGATGGGCCCTGATTTGAGCCATGGGCAAAGTCTCTCATGTTTAACTAAAATAATGTCATTACTACACAAACTCAATTGACTAATTTAACGCCATGGAGAAGACCTTAAACGCAAACACTGATTGATGAGTGAGAGCTCAATGCTCCCACATGTAACATGATAGCTATAGCTCATTCACGTGAACTGGATCACAGACATTGTGCTTTGCCCCCCTTTCAAAGTAGTCCAGACGTATTTCAACAGTTTACATTACTTGTAATCCAATGGATTAAGTTATTGATTCCAAAAATTGGCATGTAGTCTGTATTCAGTAATGGATTACATTTCACAGTAATCTGACCGGGCCGGTCCGACTGGCAGGGATAATGGAGAGAGTCTTCCAGTTAATTTTAGAAGCGAGATGTTAGTTGCTTTACCACTTTATTGGTGAGTTGTGATATTATATGTTTATTATATATTTATTATAAAGAAGATATTCAGACCTCATGGGCACCAAAAACAGCAAACCTTTGTTAAAGGTGCAACAGTATAGGTTCCACACTCCTTGTCTAAATATTAAAGCAGTGTGTTTTGGAAGTCGTTAGTGTCTCATATTGCAGTGTGGCTGTACGGCAGTTTTCACAGCTCAATTTCAAAGAAGTGTCACAGAACAAAAATATGAAATGGATGAAAGTCAGGGGAATTTTGTACACTGGTGTCTGTACACCGTGGCGCATACTATCTGCCTCTTTCAATACCCTCTTACATATCCTTACCCACTTCACCCATGCTGCCACTATATCCAAGGACACACCCTGGCTCACACACCCTGGCTCAGCAGCGATCTGCACAGGGCTTGGGTGGAGGTGAGCGTGGGTGGAGGAGGGGGAGGAGAGTGGGTAGGTGGGGCTGACGCCTCTTCTCCAATCTGCTGCAAGTGCAGCCTTGATGTCAATTAAATGGTATGTGCTTACGCCGCAAATCAAATCACAGACACATGTTCCTCCGGTCGGTTGGTCGGTCGTGCAAGCAAGTGAGCGAGCGGTCGGGCGCTCGGCACGCCTGCTCCTCCCCCCTCCCTGATGCTAATGCACAGCAGCGTAATCACCCTCATTACTAAATGAAGGGTTTACGAGCAGCAGCCTGACTTAGGCAAACACAAACACACACATGCCCAGAAACACATATACACACACGCGTACACGACACATACACACACACACACACACACGCACAGACGGGTCAGCACTGTTGCACTCACTAAGCCACAAATTGGTGTCAAGTACACAGAAGTAAAACACACACACGCCCACACTCACACACATACACACACACACACACACACACACACACACACACACACACACACACACACACACACACAGAAACAAACACAAACACAGATGCGTGCACACACACACACACACACACACACACACGCCCACACCCATCTCCTCCTGGTCTCCCTGCTGTGTACTTTCGCACTGGGGCTGCTTTGATTGTCCAGTATTTGTCCTTGTAAAAATGAAAGATGGAGCAGCATGTGCTACCTTTTTTTATAGATCCTCCATGACTTTCTAGTCTAGTTATTCACATTAACATGCATAGTAAAATAGTGCGAGGCGTGTGAGCTCATTTAGACATTATCATTTACAGAAGAAAAACATCAATGCCACCACCTGCAAAAACATCAACAACCAAAATGTCTCCTTTTTTCGACAGATCATATTAAAATCCGCAATAATTCAATTCAGAGGTCAGTCTTGCTGGAACATTCCTCAGTACACCTGTTAGAGCCTCTTTCTCACACAGAGGAAGTGCTATATCCATCTTGTTTAGGTGAAAGTTGTCAACACAACTGTCAATCAATCATGAGTGCACTGATTTGAGGTCAGTTTTGCTGGAGCTTTCTCTCTCCAGACCTCATGTGCCAGTTAGCACTTCCCTGGAATTCACACACTCGTGGCATTGTGTTCTAAACTGGGTGGGAGCGGGTCTCCTTGGCTGGAGCTGTGAGTAGCCTTGAGTATCTGCTTGCATTAATCCCATAAAATAGCGTAATCTCTTTAAACCTCCTCCTGTTTTAATCCCAATCGGCATAAACTTCACACGCAATTTAGGTCAATCCCTCTCACACCTCCCAAACCTGGATTTGGTGGGATTGGGGGGGGGGGGGGGGGGTTATTTCTTGAGGAGGGGTTGGTGGTGATGTATGTGTGTGTGGGGGGGGTCAGTCTTGTGCTTGGCTCACAGTTCTGTTTACACGTGACTGCAGTTTGAAGGAATGCAGTTTGTTTAAGCTATTTATTCGACCTATGTGCACACTGTCTGTCAAATGGTCACATCTAAGTGCAGCTCTCAAGGTTCACTTCAAAATAATAGCCATCAAATCAAGTATCTCTGAGCAAGTTTAGCTACTGGTTTCTAAAGGGTTAATGGAGCAATGCAGGCTGATTTTGGGATTGTTTTCTACTTTTGTTCTGTGCATTGCCAAATCTCTGTAGTATTCCTCTATAATGGTCAGCGCATTAGGCACATTCACAGTTTGAAAGAGGGTCACCCAGCGTTTCCCTGCTTTGCATTGGCTCTCGGATACCGCGGGAAGTAAATGAGGTCAGAGGATTGCAGCTGAGTGGGAAACTAGAGGACACGGGGGAGATACAGTATAGGGCCCTCGGCCGAGAGACATATAGTGCACATACAGCAGAGAGAGTGAGAGAGAGAGAGAGAGAGAGAGAGAAATGGAAAGAGAGAAATGGAGAGACTTTCAGTTCAAGACAGGAAAATGGAGAAATAGGGTACAAAAGTAGAAAAAGAAGAGGACAGAGACTAGAGGAGAAAGAAAGAGAGAGAGAGAGAGAGAGGGGGGGGGGGGAGACGGGGAGAAGGAAAGAGTGTGAAGTGAGGACTAACAACCTGTTGTGTGGATTGAGGTGTTGTGACTTAGGCAGCACTAACTGGCTATTTGTGTGTTTGCGTGTGTGTGTGTGGTGTGTGTGTGTGTGTGTGTGTGGTGTGAGTGTGTGTGTGTGTGTGTGTGTGTGGTGTGTGTGTGTGTGTGTGTGTGTGTGGTGTGAGTGTGTGTGTGTGTGTGTGTGTGTGTGTGTGTGTGTGTGTGTGTGTGTCTGTGTGTGTGTGTGGTGTGTGTATGTGTGTGTGTGGTGTGAGTGTGTATGTGTGTGTGTGTGTGTGTGTGGTGTGAGTGTGTGTGTGTGTGTGTGTGTGTATGTGTGTGTGTGTGTGTGGTGTGAGTGTGTGTGTGTGTGTGTGTGTGTGTGTGTGTGTGTGTGTGTGAGTGTGTGTGTGTGTGTGTGTGTGTGGTGTGTGTGTGTGTGTGTGGTGTGAGTGTGTGTGTGTGTGTGTGTGTGTGTGTGTGTATGTGTGTGTGTGTGTGTGGTGTGAGTGTGTGTGTGTGTGTGTGTGTGTGTGTGTGTGTGTGTGGTGTGTGTGTGTGGTGTGTGTGTGAGTGTGTGTGTGTGTGTGTGTGTGTGTGTGTGGTGTGTGTGTGTGTGTGTGGTGTGTGTGTGTGTGTGTGGTGTGAGTGTGTGTGTATGTTTGTGTGTGTGTGTGGTGTGAGTGTGTGTGTGTGTGTGTGTGTGTGTGTGTGTGTGTGTGTGTGTCTGTGTGTGTGTGTGGTGTGTGTATGTGTGTGTGTGGTGTGAGTGTGTGTGTGTTTGTGTGTGTGTGTGTGTGTGTGTGTGTTTGTGCGTGCGCGCATGTGTGTTCATTGCTGCAGCGTGTGCCTGCGTCGGATCCCTGCACGGTCCTCATTCTTTATTTTCTGTCCGGGTTGCTTTGCGCCTCCAAACCACTTGCAGATGTTGGCAGCAGGGAGTGTTGTGGCAACTCCAAACGAGGAAATCTAAAAAAAGGGATTGGGCTGTAAAATAAAACACAGGCCCTGCAAGCAAGCGGGTGAGAGAACGAGGGAGAGAATGAGAAGGCTAGCGGAGAGAAAGAGTGAGAGAGAGAGAGAGAGAGAGAGAGAGAGTAAAATGTGAGCGAGTGGGTTGGAGGCAGAGGACAGATGTGGAGAGAGGAGAGACAAAAAGAAGAAGAGCAAGAGAAAGTGTGTGTGTGTGTGTGTGTGTGTGTGTGTGTGTGTGTGTGTGTGTGTGTGTGTGTGTGTGTGGTGTGTGTGTGTGTGTGTGTGTGGTGTGAGTGTGTGTGTGTTTGTGTGTGGTGTGTGTGTGTGTGTGTGTGTGTGTGTGTGTGTGTGTGTGTTTGTGTGTGTGTGTGTGTATGCATGAGAGAGAGAGAAGGCAGTAGGAAATGTGTAAGAAATATGAGAGAGAGGGAGAGAAAGTGTGTGAAAGGGATATAACTTGTGTGTGCGTGAGAGAAAGAGAAAGTGTATATGTGGTGTGTGTACGTGTTTCTATGTGTGTGTGTGTGTGAGAGTGTGTGTGTGTGTGTGAGAGAGAGAAAGAGAAAGTTTAAGGGATGGGTGAGGGGTGGCACACTTGGAGCAGTCTGGACTCCTAATCCAGCCTGCTCTCAGTGCGCAGGAGCCGGTCAGCGCCAGAACCTCGGGCCGGCCGGCTGGGCCGCGTTGCTGCAACCAACACAAACGCATGCCTTGGATAGTTCCCTCCGAGTGAACTGCCTCCGGTTTCTCACCAGCGAGAAACCAAACAGCACCGAGCACACTGAGCCTTTCATACACACGATACCTCAACCCCTCCCTCTCTGTCCCTTCCTCTCTCTACCTCTCCCTCTCTTTCCCTCTCCCTACCTCTCCCTCTCTTTTTCTCTCTCTACCTCTCCCTCTCTTTCCCTCTCCCTCTCTTTTCTTCGCTCTCTCTACCTCTCTTTCTCTTTTCCTCTCCCTCTCTCTCCCTCTCCCTCTCTCTACCTCTCTCTCTCTTTCCCTCTCCCTCTCTCTACCTCTCTCTCTCTCTTTCCCTCTCCCTCTCTCTACCTCTCCCTCTCTCTCCCTCTCCCTCTCTTTTCTTCGCTATCTCTACCTCTCCCTCTCTCTCCCTCTCCCTCTCTCTACCTCTCTCTCTCTCTTTCCCTCTCCCTCTCTCTACCTCTCCCTCTCTCCCCCTCTCCCTCTCTCTACCTCTCCCTCTCTCTCCCTCTCCCTCTCTCTACCTCTCCCTCTCTTTCCCTCTGCCTCTCTCCATCTCCTTCTGCCTGACACCCCCCCCCCCCTTCCCGCTCTCTCTCTGAACTCAGCGACTGTGCTGGTGGCTTTCACCAAAGCTCTGGAGGCCTCAGAGTAACCTCAGTCTGGCTGGGAGAAATGACTTGCCCCAGAAGGGAGAAGGAAGAGAGAGAGAGAGAGAGAGAGAGAGAGAGAGAGAGAGATTTACTTTTGAAACTTAGTATATTAAAGAAATATTTCTCAAAGCAATGCTGGTCAGCTTAGTCTATATAGCCAGATGATGACAGTGTGTGGTGTGGTGTGTGCGTGTGTGGGAAAGAGAGAGAAAGAGAGTGAGAGAGAGAAAGAGAGACTCCAAAATTAAATTTATTTTATTTGCAGATGACCTGGTTCTGCAGAGGGTCTACAATAGAACTTAAATGCACTGCAAAAGTTCTGCCAGACCTGGGCCCTGGCTATTAACATAAGAAAATACTAACATTCCAGAAAATAACTAGATGTCAGGGAAACACACATAACTTCGCCCTTGGTAAAACAAAAATTGAACATGCAACAAATTATACTTACTTTGGGTTGAAAATCAGTGCAAATGGAAGCTTGGCCATGGATGAATTGAAATAGAAAGTAAGGGCTTCTTGAGTAAGGGCTACTTACTCAATATAACAACGAAGTGTGGGGTCCTTGACAAACTAAGACTTCGAAATATGGCACTAGAACTCAGTTGAAACTCTGCATACAACTCTGCACTTCTGCAAGAACAGAAGCAAATATCAAACAACGGATGCAAAGCACAATACCCTCTTTTTTAATTGAATTTAAAAAAGAGCCATCAAATTCTGGCAAGATCTAAATTGGTGACCCTACCTTATCAAAGCCCTTTCCAGGAAACAGACAAAGCAAACATGACTAAAAGGACAACTAAAACACTTCCAATCATCCTCAGGACACTGATACCCTTCTAGAAATAATGAATATACCAACCAAATCATCAATACTCAGAAAGAAAAATATCTTACCTATTTGAATGGAAATACAAAACAAAGCAAATCAAATGACTCTAAATAGAAAATACAAATACAATTGTATATACAAATACAACATATACAACTGTGACAAAAAGAGGACTGACTACTCAGTCACTGGCCTATAAATCCACATAGTGTAATAACCCCAATCCTAATTCACAAGCGTGCATACACACACACACACACACACACACGCACACAAACGCACACACACGCACACACACACACTACATACTATATATATATATATATATATATATATATATATATATATATATATATATATATATATATATATACACACACACATATTTACCTACATAATTTACAGTGAGCTGATGAAGTGTAACAAATGTTTGTATGTTTTTATATTTGCTGTAAATGCAGCATATGCAATGCAGTATGATTTGTCGTGCCAATACAGCATATTTGAATTGAACTAAAAGAGAGAGAAAGAGAGCGAGATAAAGAGAGAGAGAGAGAGAGAGAGAGAGAGAGAGAGAGCACCCTACATGGCTCCCCCAGCATCGGCCTCTGATGTGGGGGGAGCCCACACAGGCTCTCAGCCTCCTCCTCTTCCTCTTCCTCCTCCTCCTCTTCCTCCTCCTCCCTCATCGTTCACACACCTGCTGGCTCCAAACCTATCCCACTGCTCCTAAAACCCTCTGAGCATACGTGTTTAAACCTGACTTCCTGTTCAAATACCTTGGCTTCCTGTGGAAGGGGTCAGTTCTCTCTCACTCTCTCTCTCTCTCTCTCTCTCTCTCTCTCTCTCGCTGGTTCACTGGGCGGGCTGTGGTCACATCTGGTGGAGGCTGGCATTTGGGCCCAGACAAGAGGCTGGCGGCGGGTGGGCAGGCAGCCGGGCTGGCGGGTGGATGGACAGGGATGGACAGGAAGGGGATTGTGGCAGAGTGGTCCAGGCGAAGAAAAAAATGGCCACGTCCGTTTTTATATATTTATGAACATGTGTCACTAATCTATCATGCCAGGGGAGGAAAAGAGAGGACAGAGTACCTTCATTCCTTCAGTGCACTTTAGCCCCCTGTACGTGTGTGTGTGTGTGCGTGTGTGTGTGTGTGTGTGTGTGTGTGTGTGTGTGTGTGTGTGTGTGTGTGTGTGTGTGTGTGTGTATGTGTGTGTGTGTGTGTGTGCGTGCACATCTCTGCTTTGTGGTGATTGTAAAGACGGGTGGCAACATTCGGCTCTGTCCCCATCCACTGGCTCTTCACTTATTAATGCACGCATTCAATAATTCACCTCGTGCCAAGGAGGCGGCGAGAGACAGGGGCACGACACCGGGACACTCAGGGGTACCTGAACACCCTTGTACGCACCCCTGAACCCCCCCACATCACCCCCCCCCCCCCCACACACACACACACACACAGACACACACTCACACACACACACACACACACACACCTCCCTAACAAATTCATCCCATGGCCTTGGACACAAACACAGACTGTTTCAACGTCATTCTGTGTGTTGTTCGGTGATGAGGGCCCTTCAATGCGACATCAATGATTCATGTGTCAGAAATTCCTGAAACACAGTGGCCCTTATTGAGTTTAAAAGGCTTTTGCATGGGTCTCGTCCTGTCCCGTGCACTACCCAGATTTGCTCAGTGATGTTGAAGACAAAGCGACTAAAGCAGCAATGTCGGGGGGTTGTAGCTCACATCGCAAGCTTTTTGCCTTGGGCCTCAGCTTCTGCCCCCCCCCCCCCCTTTATTTTCTCTTTTTGTTTACCTTGGGCCTCAGCTTCTGCCCCCCCCCCTTTATTTTCTCTTTTTGTTTACCTTGGGTCTCACCTAACGGCCATTTTCTTTCCTTTTCTTCTCCTCTCCTTTCTTCTGACTCCTTTCTTCTGACGCGGCCAACATTTCTGCGGCGCAATTTGAGGTTAATCTCATTCCAATCAGGAAATCTACAATGAAGCGCAATAACAGGAAGAGCTCCATAAAACACCAAACGTCACTCTGGCTGCTCTATCCTGTCCTGGGTTGAACACTCTATAGCAGCAGGAGCACAGCAGACACACTCATCCTTTCTTCTCTCCGTTTATTCCTCTCTCTCTCTCTTTCTTTTCGTATTTTCATCTCCTTTTCTTCTCCCGGCTTCTGTGGCCATATCCAGTAGCAGACGCGACACGGATCAATCCCACCCCGGGAATAATGTTACACACGTCCTGGAAGCTAGACACTATAGACAAGCAGGTCACTTTCACCATTCTCTGTCATTATTGCTGAAAATATGCTGCGTTATTATTACACGTACACGGATAGAAGTGCAGAAACGTTAGGACTTTAAGGAAGCATTTCCGCTCAATCAGATACAACGATTATGTTAGGTCTCTCAAGTCACAGGATAAGGTGGCTGCTCAGAAACGTGAACAGTGAAATGAACTGTGTGTTGATGCCCCCAGGGTGCGAGAGCTTGTTTAAAAAAAAAAAAACAGCTGAGGAACATGCTAAGTCTTGCTGCTACTTCTGCTGCTCCACAGAGGGTTCTGCGCAGCTGGAACCTGATAGCCGCTCAATTTCTCGAAAAATGAAGCAATCAAGTGTGAGTGCCAGTCAAATGGCCAGGGTAGGAGAGGAGGCTGGCGGCTTGTCGCTGCGGTGGGCCTGTGGGTCCAGGGAACATGAAGATTTGATGTGGTGAGACAGAGAGGGGAGTGGGGGTTAAAGTATGTGTATATGTTTGTGTGTGTGTGTGTGTGTGTGTGTGTGTGTGTGTGTGTGTGTGTGTGTGTGTGTGTGTGTGTGTGTGTGTGTGTTTTGAGTTGGAGTGTGTTAGTGAGTGAGGGGAGAGTGATTAGGGAGATGTACGTGGAGGTTTGTGATGGGTCAAGTCAGGGTTTGAGGAGCCAGAGGGATGAATGTGTCTGTGTGTGTCTGTGTGTGTGTTTGTGTGACTCTGTGTGTGTGTGTGTGTGTGTGTGTGTTTGACTATGTGTGCATGTGCTCCCACATATTTGTTAGAGCATGCAAGCATTTACACAACGTGCCTCTGGGAGGATGCACACACACGCTTCACAAATGTGTTGGCCTCCATGTTTGTGTTTGTGTCTGAGTGTGAGCAAGAGTTTTCCTGTGTATATGTGTGTGTGTGTGTGTGTGTGTGTGTGTGTGTGAGAGAGAGAGAGATAGAGAGAGAGAGAGTTTGTGTGTGTGTGTGTGTGTCTGTGTGTGTGTGTGTGTGTGTGTGTGTGTGTAAGAGAGAGAGAGAGAGAGTTTGTGTATGTGTGTGTGTGTGTGTGTGTGTGTGTGGTAAAGGGTGCAACATGCTCCAAATCTATTACAGATGCAGAGCTAGTCCCCCATCCAGGTCAGGCCAGGCAGGAGATGAAGGAGAAGATGCTTCTGCAGAAGATTGATTGCCAGT
>NC_055963.1:11544670-11557170 GCF_018492685.1 Alosa sapidissima
ACTAGTGATTGATGCCAAAGGCAGAAGACTCAAAAACAGAAGAGATCAAATGATGCCATTTCAATGACTTTAATAAGCAAAATAGGAAACCATTTCTTCCAAAAACAACAAAAATAAGACGAAACAGAAACCAGCCTGAATGGAACTACTACAGTCCAAATTTTAACTTTTTTTTCTCATTTCTATAAACAGGATTGAAAATTGATCCCCTCGCATAATACATGAAATAAAAAAAACAGAACAACAACCCGCTGCTGCAGTTTTCAAATTTGATTTCAACACAGTTGAATCAGTAACAAACCAAAGATTGTTAAATGCATGACTTTTCAACAATAAATTTTAAATGCAAGCACCATGCTTATTCAATATGATCTGACAGTTTGTTAATTTAAATCATTAAAAATAAAAACTTAACTATGCATCTGGCCAGCAGAACCAGAATCTCCAAATAATAATAAAACAAACGAAACATAATAATAACATATGACATACATATCATTTTCATTTTGAGATTTTGCAAAACCTGTATCCTCTATTTTTACTGACCGGCAGAAAAAAATACAGGAAAACATATAACATTGATCATTAAAATGTTCGCATGCGCAGTCTAGATATTAGGTAATTGTACACAACCCCTGATTTGAGTATGCCTTAGACCATGACTGAATATGCTGTAACAATGTCAGCCTTTTATTTACGTTTGTTTAAGATGACCCAAAAAAAAGGTTTATCGAGTTGACTACCCGTTGAAAATCATATTCATAAAGTTGTAAAATGATTAAGACTTGTAGGTTTTGTTCGCATTATATAATAGGATGGATTATGCAATAGATGTCAGGACAGCACTGGAAGCACCTCAGCGGCAGACACGGTGCCAAAAGCATCAACCCCAAATTCAAAGCCACCTAACATATGTGATAGTAGAGGTGCCTCAAAATGGTGAGACAGTTATCAGCTACGCATGGGACTGGCCCAAGTGTGCCTTTACTTTAAGCAAGCACTTCTGCGCTGCAACGGAGGCCTGTTTCAAAGTTTGTAGGCTATAAAACATGATAAAATTGCCAATTGCTTGTTGGTGTAATGCAATTAAACAATATTTCATTATAGTATGTCTTCCTTGAAAGGTGGTCTGCAAAAAACTCAAAATGAAAACTGCCAATACCAAAATCATTATTCAAAAAGTGCACTTAATATACAAAGTTTGTTGACTTTAAATGCAACTGCCAATGCCCATATTTCTGAAAGTCGATACCCAAATGAAACAAAACAATAAAAAAGAAGTTCAAACCATCCTCCTTAATGTTGGTGTGCAGTTTGCTGATGCATGTATTTACAAGCCCAAATAAACCCAAACATGTTACACTGCACAGGCAGTCATCTTGATATGGTCACCATTTCATTTCTAACGCCCAGAAAACTGCTATGGAGAAGCTCAGATCGACAACATGCTATTTAAGATACACAAGAGAAAGAAGGTACAAAATAGAAATTATTACCATACATGTCCAGCATGCAGGATTAATATTTTAATGCAGATTTTTAATATATATATATATATATAACCAAGCAGGCAATAAACCAATGAGATGTTGCATAAAATGTCCCCCTGTTTCGACTGTTTTAGGTTGCAGGCGGGTAACACCACGTAAAAGTTTGCATAATTTGTTTCGATTCGTTCTGATTTTTCTGCCAAGAGAAGTATTCAGGTCCAAAGCAGTTATTCTCCTCTCAGCACAGCTATTGTTTCTTAAGATTTTTGTCAGAACAATCGAGGACAAAATCACTGTAAGAACACTCGTCCAACGTCATCCAATACTAACAAGATAAAGCGGTACTGGTATGAAGAAAGTTATTTTTCTTTTCTTAGAAAGGAAAAAGTCTCTTCTCTACAAGCAACTAACCTACAAAGATGCTGCTCTTCTGATAAACATTCTACCTGGTTCTTTGTATCTCAGTTGCCAAGTGGATGGAGATGATTACATATGCGATTATTATTCTGTGGATTATTCTTCTAACATGAATACAGATGTTGTTATTAGTATAATCATAATCAATAATGTTGATTACTACGATATTTCTTCAGCATCGGCTGTCAGACATCAGAAAGACTCACATGAAAAACTCTGGCGAGGACGGGTTATCACTCGTGGAGCCAGCCTCACGGAACCCGTTCGCGCCAGTAAGTTTCTCGCACTTCAGTTTGTATGCGTCTCTCTCGCGGGCCAGCCGGTTGATTTCTTGTTTGAGTTGCTCCACCTGGTTTATGAGCTGGGTCTTCTCGTTCTCCAGAACGTGCTTCTGCTGCACGCGCTTGTAACGACACGACTGCGCGTAGCCCCGGTTCTTGAGGGTCCGCCGTTTCTGCTTCAGGCGGATGACCTCGTCCTTGCTGAAGCCCCGCAGGTGCCGGTTGAGCTCTCGCACGGACATGGACACCAGCTGGTCGTCAGAGAAGCGGTCCTCCACGTTTAGGCCGCCCCCCGTGCTGTGGTGGCCCTGGTGGTCGTGCGGGTGGTGGTGATGGTGGTGGCGGTGGTGAAGTTGCTGGTGTGACCCAGGCGAGGTAGGAGAGGGGCTGTCGGGGTCCTGGCTGTGATGATGGTGATGCTGACTGTGTGCGTGGTTGTGTGCCCCCGGATGACCCGGCAGGTCGTCGGGATGATGGCCAATCCCTGCGTACGGGTGGTGGTGGCCGTGGTGGTGGTGGGCTCCCCGGTAGCCCTCGTAGCCGCCTTGCTGAAGCTGCTGCTGGACGTGCGGGGGTGGGTGCCCGTGAGCTGTAGCGCCAATCAGGGCTTCCACGGCGTCCTCCGGTGTCAGGCTCAGCGTTTGCGGGTCAATCTGCTGCGAGTAGCCGCCGTTGGGCATCCAGTAGAGCTCCTCCAGGTGGTTCTTCTGTTCCGTTGGGCTGAAGCTCGGCGAGGAAGGTACCGAGCTGCAGGGCGTGCTGATCGGGGTGGAAGACACCGAGCCCTGGGGCTGGAGTCGGTTGCATTGCCGAATGTTGGCGCGCTCGAGTCCCGCGAGGGCCTCCTTCTTCACGTCGAACTTCATCAGATCAAAGTCATTGACATATTCCATTGCAAGGGGACTAGTCGGCAGCTCTGGGCCCATAGAAAGCTCTGTGCTCATTGTGTTTCGGTTCTGCAGATAGGTGAAAGTGTTTGCCAACGTAGCAAAAATCGACTTTTTTTCTCTCTTCCCTCTCTAATTTCATGCAATAGTCTCTCGTAGTCCTCCACCGCGACAAAAGCGAATGTTGTGGCATGCAACACCGCTCTGCGGCTTAAAATCACAGCGAGCGAAAAGCACAACTTTTGTCTAGTGCACGGCAAACGACAGCGGGATATGCGTCATACAGGCGACTTCGACAGTTCTAAACAGTTTCAAAAAGGAGAGGAGTGGAGGTAGAAATAAAAAAAAATTTGTCTAGTGCAGAAGTACGGAACCAGTTCCCAAGACAAATTTAAAGCCAAAAAGAAGAAAAAAGCACATAAATTAAACGGAATACCGAGTGCCGTCGATGGGCTCCCGTCCCGTTCGCAGCAGTTTTGAGTTGTATGTCCGTATTGCCAAGAAAGCGTTGATCTGAGTGAGTAGGATCAAGGCGTCTGTTTTTCGCATGGAGAGCAGCCTTCCAGCTCTGCACCGCAGAGATTTCAGCTCGCTTTCCTAAGTCTCTCACTCCGGAGTATTCAGTGTAGACTACTGTCGGTGGAGTCTGCTCTTTATTGTACCTCGGTCTGATGTCACGGCGAAGGATTGGCCATTCTCAGAGCAGTTCGCCAATAGGAATTCTGGGATCCGATAATTAGCATAACGGTTTGGAGAGAGAGGGCGGAGAGGAGCGGGGCTTTGACAGCTCGGGAGTCAGCTGACTCCCCGATGAAACAGGGTGGCAGTGGAAGAGCGGTCGCGGATGCCTTCAGTCTTGTCGATTCACTTCAGCAAAGCAGGCAACATACCGATATACAGGAATGGCTGCACATGTTTCTATTCCCAAAAAACAAAATAGCCCAATACATAGCCAACAATGAACCCTACATTGCAGACTATAGTTTTCAATAAACTTTGCTACTTCAAAACTGAATTAATTTTGGGGGGATAGTATCAACATAAAAAAGAAAAAGCGTCTTCTTGTCATATTGGCTATAGGCCTAATTGGCTATAATTTCTTTGTGAACATTAAGGCTAATTACATACTGATTGCATCATTTTAACTAACTTGTGTTTTCTGAAATTTTAACGTTCCACAGTACAAAAGTTAATATTTACAATGCCCACAGTATACGGACATAGCTATACCTAAGTCAAATATTAATTTAGTAGGCTATGTAGCTATAAGCCCATATCAGAAAGGCATGTCCTTGTCTTTACACTGTCATGTCCTCTAAACAAAGGAGACGAATATTAGGCATATTTTGATAAACACACCTGTTTGTCAATTCAGAGAATTGATAATCCATGAAGCCTAAGTTATGTAATAAATAGCAAACACCATTTAAGAAAAAAGAAAACAATAAAGTTGTAGGCCTATTTGTTCACAATTCGGAGCGATTCTTTGTATGAAGTAATGCATATGATAACCTTCAAACTGCGCTGAGCCCCTGGGTCCATTTTTTCAGATAACAGACCAAACGCTGCCTCCATGTGGTGTAAATCGGCATTACATCACGGAAAGACCATTGCTTATTGGCATTTGGTTTAGGACATTACAATGTTATACATTTAGATACATAAATGATTCTAATTAAGATAATAATGACTTCCTCAAATGAACAAATTAACAGACCAAAACGAAGAACACCACCTAATTGACATGGACTTTTTTTGCACTGGAATTAAGAAAAATGTAGCCTTCATCAAAGCCAAAGCCCTAAACTAACGAACCCATTAAAGCACCAATAATTAACTTTTATCAATTAGAAAATATTAGTAGTTGTATTTCCTGAATGGCTTCCATTACAGCCAAAGTAAATAGCCCTTTAATTTAGTTAGTCCACGATATTGATTGCATCATTATTCTGTATCTTCTGCATATAAATGCATGAATACAACGCTGTGCACAGTCGTATCGATTATTTGGTCTATTGAAAGCCGACACGAACCGATGGTTAAAGTGACTCTTGCATGATCAGATTCTCTTTTGCTACAGAAAATAAGTCAGACATGATATTGATCAGTCAAATCAAATTATAACTTTAAAGCAGATATTAAAAAGTGAATGTAATAACAAAACAAGGATGTGCGAGCAAACCAAGTAGACATTATATTCCTTTTCAGATATTGGTTTGCTAATTTCTCCGTCACCTCCCCAATAACTGGTGTTAGTCTGGAAGTGATTTATTTTCTCTGTTAGTTTCTGTTCATGAAAACATAAGGTGAACGTCCCCTGGTCGTTGCCTTCATTTCTCTTTCCCCAAACCAATTTCTGTACTCCTGAGGAAGGGACGCGCGGGATACCCCGTTAATTGTCCTTGGATGGAAACAAACATCGATCGAACTGTTTGGCAAGCAGTTCATCTTTGGCACAAGTCTGCCGTGACTCGCAACGAAGAGAAAGGCAACCTGGTGAGAGTCAACATGCTGTTGTCCAAATGGCTTAAGAGTCAACGATTCAAAGTGTTTCTTGCAATTCGCATGTTAAATATCTTGTCTTAGTGAAGGAACGCAGGGGAAAACTTGATGAAAGTGATTCTAACTGATTATCTTTAAACAATAACATGTCATTAACAAGCTGTTAGGTGTTTTTTGTCGATCTTCAAGTAAATGTAGGCTATTTCAAAAGTACATTTTATATAGGCTAAATGCAAATGTATTTTAAAAATGTATTATTAGTATTATTACTATTATAATTATTATAATTTGTATTTCTGTATTTATTTATTTATTTATTTATTTATTTATTTATTTACCTATTATATTGGTGGAATTAAATGCTAATATGTTGAAACAATAAACATTTACAGAAGTTGAAAGCATTATGTTTTCAACACGAGGCTGACAGCTCGAAATGATACAGGCTCCTATCCTGTGATGCTGGTGCAAAATTGCTTTTGAGGCAAAGCGCAATGGTAGTTATTGCTAATCTAAGTATTGCTATCCTCAAAGCAACAGAAGACCTCCTCAGATAGGCTATAGCCTGAAGAAGACAACCTGAAATGGGCGAAGAGCAAAAGCACATTCGGAAGTCGATTAAGGGATGATAAATCAACCTAACGCACTGAACAGAATCGCCACGACAGCCTGAACTCGCCTGGCGCCCGACCGCTTCCTATTCTTTCCTATATGCGCTCGTACCACCGAGGGCCCCGGCGATTACACGTCTGTGTGTGTGTGCTGAAAGGCCGGCTCGCCGCCTGTGCCATTAGCATGTAGTTATGCGCTCTAATATACTCAGGCCTGTCGTGGATTCTCTCCCTTCGGTAATAGCATCTTGTAATGGAAGGGGAGATGTTTAAAAAAAACGTCTCTGTCAGCAGCATATTGGTGGTTAATGATCTATTAAGTGATCCGTGTGCTTATGGACAGCGAAAAAATGTGTTGATGCTTGCTTATTCAGACTAATGAGATTCCCATCCTACGATTTTTAGGAATGAATAACTGAAATAAAATCACCCCTAAAATGTTGCATAGAGCACTCGACAAACTGCTACGAGGTGAGAGCCCTACGTGCTCCTCCGGTGCTACTCGGAGTTGGGTGAGCATCCCATCACACCCTAACAGAGGCGAGGCCTTCTTTTGCCGCAGAGAAAGGCATGAACGCCGCTTCACCTGACTGGAAATGGATACTATATTTCTGTGCTTATGGGGATTATTACGACGCGTCTGAATGGCTGCAGTTGCACTGGACACAGCCGGGTGCTCCTTTATCCATGTAAAACTATAGCGATGGACGCATTGAAAACACTGAAGGATATTGCGCCTTGTCTCATTACCACATCCAACTTCACTTAATTTATTGCGCTTTCCAGTGGATGTGTTTTTCTACCTTGTTCTTACACTCACCGAGGTAATTGGTCATCTAATACTACTGTTGGTTGGCCTTTGAGGCATAATAATTAACATAAATAATTTCAACAGATCATTTATCAAACTCCTAAGAGAGGACAAGGAGCGTATGTCTATGCATGTGTTGTGAGCGGCAGAGAAAGAGAGAGGCATAGACATTTATCACAGAAGACTAAAAGAAAAAAAAAAACATGGCTTGTAAATTCATTGATATATAGGCTAAACCGGTTGGTCGCGGTTTGGTGTTGCGCTGTCTGCGCGTTCTTACATTTAAAATCTGATGAGAAGTTGCTGGGTGAACAGGTCTTACATAATTTATCGGCCCTTATCTGATCCTCATCGGCATGTCACTGACCAAATTCAGTGACTTACTACTGGCTACAACTAGTTGTAAATGCGGCTAGGTTCGCATTATATAAAACATATGCGCTTGTGCCTGAGTGTGTGTGTGTGTGTGTGTGTGTGTGTGTGTGTGTGTGTGTGTGTGTGTTTGAGAGGGAGAAGAGAGAGGCAGAGAGAGATAGAGCGAGAGAGAGAGTAAGTGCGCGCTTCAGTTCATGCACACATACATAAGTGTATGCAGTTTAGATCTGTAATGGTTTGGACAGTTGTTCAGTGTACATCCCTTTATCTTTACTGGCAAGCAGTGTCCCGACAATGCAGGAACAATAATTAAAGGCTTATCGCACAGGTTAAGGAAGTCGGTGCGCATTAACGCTGACAATCAAATAGCGCACCAGGTCGTGACTGATTAAAGAAATAAACACGTGCAACCCTGTATATTCAACCTGACTAGCACGCATGAGGATTTATCAGTCAATCAGTCGTGTGTTAATTATACAGAAATTCGTAATCATTTGATAAATCATTTAGGCCTAAAGTGATTGTTTAATTTCAATGAATAATTTATAGATTCCAACTGTGAATAAAAAACATTAAATATCATCTAGCTTATGAACTGCTATTTTATAATATCTGTACCAGTTGATTGACAACATTGAGTAAGTGTTGCGCTTGATGTGTAGAACCAGACTGTTGGAGACGTTTCTGGTTATGCATTTTAGGTTACTTGCAACAGCTACATGAGGCTAAGTGAAACAGTGAAACACTACCTCGCTAAATGTTTAAATTATCTTCATCATAAGTGTCACTTCTCTTTGGGATAACCATTAATTTATAGGACAGTAGGCTACTTACCGACTAACTTATGCATCCTTGTTTACTCGAAAAAGATCGATTTACTGGCTGGAGCATATATTATTCAAGCAAGGGGCGCATGTAAACAACCTTACCTTTTAAAGAATCTAACAGCCACCAGAAAGCTGTAATTGACTGGGAAGTCTTTAAAACGAGGACGACCGGCAAGATAAGTGCAAATGTAGCCTACCTCATAAATATGAAAAGAGAAATCGATTGTGTCGAGGGCACAGGCTTAGAACGTCTTAATAAAGACTGGTATTCACGCATGTTGCTTACTCACGCATAGTTATGCTGATTGTTGTTTTTTTTTTTTTTTTAAACACACAATGTTAAGTATAAAGTGAAAAAACTGGACTACTCGTTACCGATAAAGTTAGTCCTGGAAGAATATCATAGACTTGAAATTATGAGATGTCAACTGCATTTTTTAGAGTATGGCGCCTCTGGTGGTCATTTTCCTCGCTCCAAGCTTTGCAGCACTCATACTCCGGATGCTCCTTAAGAGCTTAAAAGCCTGTCCGATCCTTCTGTGTTTGTGTGTCGGCATGCTGAACCAATCCGACACACAAATCAAATCTAAAAACAAACAAAACGCTTACTCTCTTGAAATGCCTGGAAAATCAGACGGAAATTGAATAAGAAACCTGTCAAATCCCACTCTCCTATAGGCTACACCTCTTCTCTTGGCCTGAGCTTAAACACTTCTTTGGAGATGCTCTGATTGTGTACTAAGTTCTATCTGTAGGAAAGTAAGTGGCATCCATTCACTGTAAGATCAGTTGAATAATTGGTGTGAGAAAAAAAAAAAAAAGTAAAGATAATGTTCAAAGATAAAGTACTGCCTGTCTGTCCAAAATGGATTGACTGAGTACAGGGTAACTTAATCATCTGTGGCCTTGGTCTTTCCCTCTCCTCCGCTACCCTGTCACTGGGATAAACTTTGAAGCCACAACTTTCACATAGTCCACGACCCAACCCAAAGAAACGACAGCTTCTGAAAAAGGAGCCCCTGACCACATTAGTTCTCAAGTGGCAGCCTCTGAACTAACTTTGGTTTTTAGCTTGTGATAGATGTTTCCTTACAAATGAGAGGGATGTTAACCTTCTCATTAAAACACAAACAAACAACTGGGCTCATAAATGTAAGCTCACAGAAATCAGAGAGCGGATGGCGGTGTGTGCATGTGTGTGTGTTGGGGGGGGGGGGGGGGGGGGGGTGTACACAGATGAAGAGTGCGTGTCACAGTGGTAATTTGTTTAATGTGTAATCTGATACAGTGGTGCAGTAGATTGCTTTCTGGCGTTGGCAGCATGGTGAGAGAGCAGAGGGTGGGAGAGGGAGGGAGTGTGGTCAGGAAATACGTGCACTGCTGCAAATTCATAACCTCTCATTCTTATTTTGTACTTTTATTTTTATTTTATAATAAAAAAGTGACGTGTTCTTAATGTGGAGGTAGTGTTGATTGTCTCTCTCTTTCTCTCTGTTTGTGTGTATGCATTATGGAGCAATAAAATCACATTTGTGTATAGCTTTTGTCCATTCTTGCGGTGAAAAGAAACTCTAGACACACCACAGAGACAATAGACTTGCATGTAAAATATTGCAAAAACAACTGTAAAATAAAGATTGTTTTGAGTCGCATGAAAACCGTGTATCATTACCAGACACAAACTAATCCACTCCAATGTAATGTAGCATTAGCATGTCACTGCTGGGAGCATCCTGCAGGGTTGATGAGATGGTCTGATTATGGGCACATGCTTTGGAATGTCGGAGGGAATATTACATTTCCACTTTGGGTAATCCTTTGGAAACAATACATCATCCGTGTGCTTTCAGAAGTTAGAGTTTAGAAAAGAACAAAAAAGTAGTTGCTTGTCTGTTTTCATTTGTCCTACTCCTGTAAACTCAAACGAGACACAGGGTTTGTTTTGAGTGTCTGTGGATGATCTACCATGGGGTATGCAGTATGATGCATCGTTAATCCGATTGATCGACTGACTGGTTGATTGAATGTGTAATTGAGAAGACAACTATGACATACTGGCACAACCCCAATAGATCCCATCATGGATCTTAGCATTAGAGAGGTCCTCATGGTGTTCAAAGAGGTCATTTGTAAATATGCATTCATCATTAAGACATGAAGGTGTGAGAGACAGAATGCATGAGAGGGGTTTGACCATGTGACTCAAGAGATAGATACTCTAAAATGAGAGAAAGAGGAGAAAGAGTGAGAGAGATAGACAGAGAGAAAAAGAAGGAGGATGACGAGGGAGAGAATGAGAGGAACAAAAGACGATCAGAGGAAGAATAAAAATAAAAGCAGCAGGCAAGGAGAGGAGGGGAATCAAGTGAGGAGGCATGAAAGAGGGAGACAGAGAGAGAGAGAGAGAGAGAGAGAGACAGGGAGAGAAAGAGAGAGACAGGGAGAAAGAGAGAGTTGGAAAAGGGAAAAGCAGGGAAGAGTAGAGACAGAGAGGAGAAGAAGAGCGACCAAAAAAAACGAAGAACAAGAGGAAGAAGACAGTGTGAAGAGAGAGCGAGCGGGAGAGGAGAGGAGAGGAGAGGAGAGGGAGAGTGGAAGAGAATGGAATGAAAACCCAAACGGCTGCTAAAAACCATTAATCTTGGCGGGATCTGTGTCAGGCCGGCGGCGGCGACACAAAGAGGGCCCAGAGTAGCGCGCGGAGGAGCGGCCGAGCACCGGAGGCAGTGACCCGCTGCCAATTGCCTGTGAAAGGGCCCACCAGCCTTTAATAGACTTTTGCTGATCCGACACTTGTTTGCTGGGCGGCACAAAGGGCCGATTGCACCACCTGACAGGGGCTCCGGCGGCCCCAGGGCTCCTCTCCTGGCCGGTGATAAATGACCCAGGGTGGCGGAGGGGTGGCTGAGCAGGGCTTGGGTCGCACTGAGAGGGTAGGTGGAGGAGGTGGGGGGTAAGAGAGGGGGTAGGAGTGGGAAAAGGAGATGGGAGTTATAGACAGGAGGGGTAGATGAAGGGTTGTGTTGTGTGTGTGTGTGTGTGTTGTGTGTTTGTGGGTGGGGGAGATCTTAGTTGGGATATTTGCTATGTCAAAGGAGTGGGAAAAGGAGATGGGAGTTATAGACAGGAGAGGTAGATGAAGGGGTGTGTTGTGTGTGTGTGTGTTGTGTGTGGGTGGGTGGGGGAGATCTTAGTTGGGATATTTGCTATGTCAAAGGAGTGGGAAAAGGAGATGGGAGTTATAGACAGGAGAGGTAGATGAAGGGGTGTGTTGTGTGTGTGTGTTGTGTGTGGGTGGGTGGGGGAGATCTTAGTTGGGATATTTGCTATGTCATGCTTGGCTGTGTGTGTGTTTCAATATGCACACTAACTCAAGACATTCCCACGTGTTGGAAGTTGAGGTTGTGCATAATCACAAGTGGTGGAGTTGGGGGAGGAGGGTCATTGGGTGGATGTGTTGTAGATCATGCATGCTTATATGGGCTTAAGTGTAGTTGAATGTACAATTACTGGTACAACACAGAGTTCAAAGTTCTACAAAAGAAGCAGTTTTGGGATTTCACTGAAAATTACAAATGAAAATGTGCCAAAAATGAAATAGGCAGAACAATCCTGTATGGTTTTCATCGTTAAAAAAACAATGTTGTATTAGGGGTTTATTTTCCAATGTCAGTTGAATTTGTTCCACTCTGAACGTTGACCAAAGTTTAGTTCACATTCAGACCTTGTCCAAATCTTTTTGGTTTATTATATGGGCACACAGTCAAGCCAGTAAATGCTATCATTTCACACTGAGATAAACTCTCATCTCCCATGGGTCATGTCTGCCAGCCACATGTGGAGAAGCCGTGGATCTGAGATCAACAGAGGAGCTCAGAATAGCACACGGTGCTGTGTGTCTGCTTATGTTTACCCCACCTCTCCATGACAACCAGGCTCTTGAGGGTGATGTATAGCAAAGTCCTTTTAGGCAAGTCCCTCCACTCAGCGGCCATTTGACAATGCTTTTTGGGCACTCGTCGGGCATCCATTTCGGCAGAAATGCGTGTGCGCAAGGCTTCACGACACCAATCTTGCTCCAGCGGCGAGATCACGATGTCTTCACAACACACCATATGATTGGCTCAATGTATTCACATCACACCACGTGATTGGCTCAATGTATTCACATGTCGACGTTTTGCCGAGGAAGGGGTGGGATATGTGTAGACAACGGCCATATTGGCGTGACAAACTAGCCCCATACATTTCTATGGAGTATTTTTTGAGTGCTGTGTCTCCACATTAGAAAGTCTCTGT
>NC_055963.1:11569670-11579670 GCF_018492685.1 Alosa sapidissima
CCCATCAACTCTCACTCGCGCTTATACTTTCATACCCAACCCACAACCCACCCCTCACCCTGCCACCACAGCCCACAGCCCACCCCCACCCTCAGCCTTTATCCACTTACTCTCTCTCTCTTCGCCTCTCTCTGTTTCTCTCATTCTTTCCTTCACTTGCTCTCTCTTTCTGTCTTTTCCCCTCTATCCCTCCCTCTCTCTCACTCTCTCTCCTTCACACATAGACACAAAGAGACATGCACACACAGACACACACACACACACACACACACACACACACACACACACACACACACACACACACACACACATGCACACACACGGCTGGTCCGGTGTGTGTTGGTGATCCATCTCTGTCAGGCTGCTAAAATGATAACGCCAATTAAACGAGTGGAGTAATTGCCCTGGGGCCCCAGCAGAACCTCCCCAGGAGCGCTGGCCATGGAATACGAATGAGAGCCTCGGCCCCCGGAGGGACACTGGGGGCCGACAGTCGAGGGGGTGACCGGGGTGGGATGGGGGGGGGGGGGGGTGGGATGGGGTTGTGGGATGGAGGTGATTGTGCAGGGGTGTGCAAGGGCTGCTGTGTGTGTGTGAGGGTGATTTGTAACTTTTAACCCCCACTGATCACCGATGGCCTCAGCAGGCGAGAGGGAGAGAGGAAAAACACACACACACACACACACACACACACACACACACACACACACACACACACACACACAGAATGATATAATGGTAGATATATGATGGCCAATACTATCTCTCTCTTCCTCAGCACTTTCTTTCTCACACACATGTACACGAGTACACTTACAAACTGCTAAAATGTGTAGATATGCCTGCACACATCTATACACACAGATTAGCACATACATGAACTCTCAAAACAGTACACACACACACACACACACACACACACACACACACACACACACACACATCACACACAGATAGCACATACATGAACTCTCAAAGCAGCACACACACACACACACCTTGGTATGAACACATCCATACACACAGATAGCACATACATGAACTCTCAAAGCAGCACACACACACACATCTTGGTATGCACACATCCATACACACAAATAGCACATACATGAACTCTCAAAACAGCACACACACACACACACACACACACACACACACACACACACACACACACACACACACACACACACACACACATGGGCAGATTAGAGATCTCTCCTCCAAATGCAAGAGTCCTCTTCACATCTTGACCAGCACATGCAGTTTCATATTTCCTCATTCCTCATTCCCAATCACCTAACTATTAGCAGAAGGTTTTCTCACAGTGAATGATGAAGTCAGTTTAGCACCTCACAAGCAAATATGCCACAAAAGAGATCACTGACTTATCACCAGTCATCCCATATGTGACAGTAATTTGGACATCTTCCGCGGCCAACCCTTTGACCGCGCTCACAATCCCTTAATGCAGCGCTGCACGTGTGCTTTCTTTGTGCGGCTGCCATCTTTGCTTAACCCTTTCCCCACCACTGCCCCTTGGCTGCAGAGACCCCGGCTTCTGCCACAGGTCACCAGGCTGAGCGGCTTAGCGATAAAAAAGCCAGCGGCTAATGGACGCCTCCGCGTTTGACCCACCCGCGCTCAGCGCTGTCATAACTGCGCCGTGATTCATGGGCCCTGTCCGCCGCTGCCTGGTGGGTGGCGGCGCGTTTTGGGAGGACTCCTGTCACCATAAGAGCCGAGAGGAATTGGCAACACGTGTGTGTGTGTGTGTGTGTGTGTGTGTGTGTATGTGTGTGTGTGTGTGTGTGAGGACTGGGTTGTGGGTGGCTGGTTTGTGAGGACCCAGAAAGAGAAATGGGTAAAGGGAGGTGTGTGTGTGTGTGTGTGTGTGTGTGTGTGTGTACCAGGAAGAGGGGGAGGGGGTGATTTGTGAGGATCCGTCCTGGTGGAGCCAAGACAAATTATCAGCAGGGTGTGAGTGTGGACTGTGGTGGGTTGGTGGGTGGCTGGTTTCTAAGGACCCATTATGGTAGAGGAAAGACAAATGGGACATGGAGAGTAATGTTTAGCGTAAGGTGTGTATATAGACTGGTGGGTTTGTGAAGGCCCAGGGTAGTACAGGAAAGAAAAATGGACGGCATGGTATGCAATGGAGGTTGGTGGTGGTTGTGGTGTGTGTGTGTGGGGGGGGGGGGGGGGGGGGCTGTGTGTGTGGCTGTATGTGTGTGTGTGTGTGTGTGTGTGTGTGTGTGTGTGTGTGTTGTGTTGTACGCTGGGGTGGTGGCGGGTGAGTTATCGGAACCTAGGGCTTCCTTTCTCGATCGAGACTCTTGTTTCCGTCTCGCTCTAAGACCTCCCCTAAGAAACCCACGACCACCGCCGACCTCCTAAAGCAAGCGAACGAGCGAACGCGGGATCCGTTTCATAAACAACTCAATAATCCACCATCAAAAGACTAATGAAAATGAGGTCCGCAAAGTGACAATAATCTCCTTTGATTTCATCAACAAGATTTATGCCGATGATGGGGCCTAAACCGCCTCTGCCTGGTCGCACATCCATACACACTCACACACACACTCTCGCTCATCCCGACCATCTCCCTTCCTTCCTCCCGTCCGCTCTAAGATAATAACAACAACAATAACAATAGCAGCACATCGATCCTGCAGAGGGAGAGGAGCCGCCACTGCTAGCGTAGCGTAGCATAGCGCTGACTTATTGCTCGGGAGCGCGCCGCCAAATCCATAATGAGACTCTTTTGTTGCCCCCGTTGTTGTTGAAAATGTAATTATGAAAGATGAAACACAGCCTTCAATGAGATGGCTGTAAAATAGCATAATTAATATGGGGTTTTGTGAGAACAATTCTGCTTTACAGGAGCCCCTGCGTCGCCGGCGTGAAATTAATTAAGTGTGCCAGGATTTATGAGAGTGCCGCCGAAATGAAAAGAATTAATCCGAGGGCGAAGATGGATGGTTGCTGGAAAATGATGACGCTCAGACCTGGGCTGTGCTCTAACCGCTTTAGGGGGCGGCTTTGGGGGATGAGTGGGGGGGGCGCTGACGCAATTATGCCCCCTCCGCCAACAGCTGCGTTGGGCGAGGAATTTGGGTAATTTTTGGCCGAAATTGTTCCATATCAATCCCCATGCCAGTCTGTTCTAGTTGACATACACACTTGCATTTACACACACACAGATGCAACAACACACACACACACATCCCCCATCCTGCATACACAAATAGAAACACACATATACACACACGCACACACACACACACACACACACACACACACACGCACATTTACAGGGCACCTGAGTGAATGGGTAATGAAGGAAGTGAGCCAACACTTTTACAAGCAAAACTTCAGCTGAAGTTATTTTCCAGCAAGAATTACATGTAAAAAAACAAAAATGACACAAAATAGAAAAACCTTTCTACTTTCCTTACACACCAAATCAAGAGAGCTAAACACTGAAGTAAGACGGTGCATCTCTGCTAATCAAAGACCATAATTAAAGTCATTCATGCATGATCATAATGACAGGCCTAATGAACAGATAAATAGCAATAACCCGACAAGTAGATAATCTTCACATACAGTACATTGTCAATTAGTCCTCATCTTCAGATCCTCATCTCATCTATTTCTAATTATTTCATCAATTAATTGTTTCATTCTAGCAATCAATTAAAACACCACTTGTTCATTACTTATGTACTTAATAAAACTAGTCATGGCCTCTCCCCACCCCCCCCCCCACTAACTGTCGCATATGTGGGAAAATTTGGGGCAATTTTGTGTTCATATGTGGGAAATTCTTTAATTTGTGTGATTTCCTGTATTCTGGTGCATTTTGGGGATGGCCAATACTAAATTCAATCAGATTCATAGCCTACATCCTGATTTGTTGATATTGAGGCAATGATTCCATGCAAAGGCTTGGGCTTCAGGGCCCCCTGACCCCTTTGTGCCCCTGGGCCTGGGCCCGGCAGGCCCGTGCAGTAATCCATCCCTGGTCAGCCAGCACTGGAGCATACAGCAGATATACCATGTGTCTGTCTGTCATTTCTTAATGTTGTGTTTCTGAACACGAAGAGACTCTTTCAGACTCCACTTTTCTTGTTTTACCACCACGAGCTACATCTAATTCCCACACTGTCTCTCTTACCCAGGTTATCAGTGACCCGGAGAGAGCCGGCCCCGCTGGAGCCGATTAGCCCGGCGCGTCCTGGCCACCTCTCCTCTGAGGACCCTGTGTGAGAGAGAGGAAGGGAGAGAGGGCCGCTCACCCACAGCAAGGAGTCTTCTAATGGAGGGTGTAATTAGCCAAGTCTTCAGACTCAGCGCCACTGGGGTTGAGCCGCAGAGATGACAGAGTGGTGTGTGTGTGTGTGTGAATGTGTGTTTCTGTGTGTTGGGGGGCTAGTGGTAATTAGACCACCCCCAACCTCTGTCTCTTTCTTTCACACACACACACAGACACACACACACACACACACACACACGCAGACAGACAAGATAAATGAAGGCTTGCTAGGCGTCCTGCTCTTGGACACTTGATTGGGCAGGTACGCTGGGATCGTCTGAGGCGCTCTGGAGCATGACCAGCTCTGGTAATTAACCACACAGTGCTTGTTGTGTGTGTGTGTGTGTGTGTGTGTGTGTGTGTGTGTGTGTGTGTGTGTGTGTGTGTGTATGTGTGTGTCATTGGGGGGCATGTTTGTGAGAGTGAACATGTGCACTCCCACTAAGGAGGTTCTCCAGTGCTGCAAATTGGTGGCCATTGTCTCTTTCACTCAGGCATTATAAAATATTGTCTAATTTGTTGGGCGGTGGAGCACTCAGTGATTTTGATGAATCGGGCGTTTTTATTGAATCATTTGTGTTATTGTGTTGTGCTAAGAGTAAGTGTGTTGGGGGGGTCCTAGGAGGGGATTGGGGGGTGGGGGGGTTGTATTAACACAAAGTGGGAGGGTGGACGAGTTGGTCTTGTTAAATATCTCCCACTAAAATCTCCACCTGGTTGCACACAGGGCTCTCCCAAGTGGAATAAACCCACTCAGTCTCAAGCCACTGGGATCACACCGGATCCACAGCAAATGAGAAAGAAAGCCTGTGTTTACAACCTAACACACGTGCAAAACAAAGTCTCCAGGTCGCTCCATTGATGAAAATGTACTACAGCGGCTCTATTGTACTCAAGGGTATGTGATTAATTACACACACACACACACACACACACACACACACACACACACACACACACACACACACACACACACACACACACATGTAAGGCTGTCACATATGTGGGAGAAGGACATGGAAATGAGAAATGATGGCGCATAGGAGTACGCTTGATAACATTATGCTCCATAGAAGTGTGAGAGAGATAGAGAGAGAGAGAGTCAAGTCAAGTCAAGTCATATTTATTTATATAGCACACTAGAGAGAGAGAGAGATAGAGATACAACAATGCAGACAGACCGAAAGAAAGAGGCAAAAAATAGAGATACAGAGAGAGAGAGAGAGAGAGAGAGAGAGATAGAATGAAAGAATGAAAGAGAGAACAAAAGAAAGATGGAAAAAACATAAGAAAGAGGGACAGAAGGACTGCAAGAGGACTGATTGGGAGAGACACAAACAAAGTAAGACAGAAAGAGACAGGCAGATGCACCGATATTGGCGCTGTTTTACGCTGTGTTCACCATTGCCACTCCGCAGAAACCACACGCTGTACCTTTTCTTTTTACATTCGATTCAGCAAACCTGAAGCTCATCTCGCAGTTGGCGAAAAACATAATTTGCGGTGTCCACAACGAAATGGTAGCATTCAATCACCAGCGCAGTTGAAAGGCATCAACTGTGGAGGACATTAAAAGGAATCAAATTGTTAGGGAACAGGATATACAATACATGCTAATGGACCCTTTCAAGAGAGTTCCATTATCAGCATCATAGTTGGCCCCACAAGACTTCCTTTTTAACATTCCACATGTTATCTTAATGTAGAGGAAGTAGATTGGGGCCCAAATAGAACGTTCAAGCATTGTTTTTGTTGTTATTGTTGAAAGGGTCTATAAGATGGCATCACACAGAGCGATACTGCAGGGCATGTGAATGCATACGCACGAGTGAGAAAAACGGAAGTTGCCACGATGCAGCGCTCCTGTGGCAGTCAAAATGTGCTCATGTTCACTCACGTGCAGTCTGGTCATACCATATTGCACCATGTTTGAAGACATCTGAAACAAGCGCAAATGACTGGCCCAGAGAGAGATGCTGTTTTAATTGTGCTTTGGCAACACTGTACCTACAGTCATGCTAATAAAGCAACCTTGAATTGAAAATTGAATTGAATTGAGAGAGAGAGAGAGAGAAAGAGTGTGTGTGTGTGTGTGTGAAACAGGACAGAGAGAGAAAGACAGGACAGAGGAAAGAATAAAAATGAGGGAGGAGGTGGTAGAAATTAGAGCAGAGAGAGAAGAGGAAGAAGATCCAGATGGGTCAAGGCTATGCAAGGAAAAGAGGACCTAGTTTACAGGAGGAAGAGTGTGGGAGAGGGGGAGATGGAGAACAAGCACATGCGTGTGTAGTGTAAAATAGCCCCAGAGTGGCACAGTGAGCAAGGACAAGAGAAACCAAGAGAAAGACTGACAGAGAAAGAGAGAGAGCACAGAAAACTGGCAGGAGAGAGGGAGAGAGAGAGAGAACATATAGAACAGGTATAACATTAAGAACGGAGAGAGAGAGAGAGAGAGAACATATAGAACAGGTATAACATTAAGAACGGAGAGAGAGAGAACATATAGAACAGGTATAACATTAAGAACGGAGAGAGAGAGAACATATAGAACAGGTATAACATTAAGAACGGAGAGAGAGAGAGGGAACATATAGAACAGGTATAACATTAAGAACGGAGAGAGAGAGAGAGAACATATAGAACAGGTATAACATTAAGAACGGAGAGAGAGAGAACATATAGAACAGGTATAACATTAAGAACGGAGAGAGAGAGGGAACATATAGAACAGGTATAACATTAAGAACGGAGAGAGAGAGAGAGAACATATAGAACAGGTATAACATTAAGAACGGAGAGAGAGAGAGAACATATAGAACAGGTATAACATTAAGAACGGAGAGAGAAAGAGAGGGGGAAGAAGTGAGAGAGAAAAACAAAGACGAAGACAGACACACACACACACACACACACACACACACACACACACACACACACTCTCTCCTAGCGCTGAGAGTGGAATAGACAGGGGTGAAATGTAACTCATCTCTTAGAGCGAGACCGAAACAGCCCACCCAGCCGTCCAAAACTTCCCATCCCACCGGCCTGATCCCATCTCTCTCTCTCTCTCCTTCTCACCATCCCTCCCTCCCTCTCCCTCTCTCTCTGTCTTTCTTTACATCCCTCTAGCTCTCATCTCTGTCTCTCTCCCTCCCTCTCTCTGTCATCCCTCGCTCTCTCTCTTTCTCTCTCTCTTTCTCTCTGTCTGAGACACCTGCCTGGAGGCGTGATCCAGGGAGAGGACTTCTCTAATTGATTTAATGGCTATCGACAGGGACCCGGCAAAACGGGCTCTCAGTCTTCGCCCTGATTGAATTAAACACCTTTTATGGGGGGAATCGATAGGCCGTAGATGATGGGGGAGGACGAGGGGTGTGTGTGTGTGTGTGTGTGTGTGTGTGTGTGTGTGTATGTATGTATGTGTGTGTGTGCGGAGGGGGGGGGGGGGGGGGGGGGTTGAAGGGTGGGGGACCGAGAAGGAGAGGAGCCTTATGATATGTAGACGTGCTCACTCTGTCTCTACCCCCCTCCCAGCACACACACACACACATAAACACACATACACACACACACACACACACACACACACACACCAAACCCGAAGGCAAGAGCAAGGGAGCTGATGCCATGTTGTAATTCACGCAAATCAATGCTTTTAGAGCATTTAGCCATGCCCAGTAATGAACTACTGTCAAAATAGGCCTTAGCGGCAATATATAGCAGGGGTGCCTATCAATCATAATTACAGGCAAGCGGAGGCGGGGACAGTCCGCCGAGAGACGTGACAGCAGGAGTGGGTGGGGTGGGGGGTGGGGGGCACTCTGAGATTTTTTATAGTTTTATCAAAGATGAGTTGTAAAGTGAAAAAATGACATATCAAATAGCCATTGCAGAGCTTTAAAAGGAAAGTGATGCTATAATGTAACTTTTCACGATTAGACTCTTTCATTCACTGGCGAACAGATGAAAGTGGTGAAGTGACCCTGAAGGACTTCTGAAAATCAAAAGGTTTGTGTACCCGGGGTGTGACAAAGGTTTTACGCTTAGACATTCTAAATGTTCAATTAAAAGAAAGAACTAAAGTATTTAACAACTCCTTGGGATATTAGCACTAAATAAAAGAGACACAATGTACGCTTATGGTGGTTACGTTTACTATTGGTGGTCTCTATAAGTTGCGTAACCCCTCACCTCAAGGACTTCAGTGTCTTCTGAAGTGAGGCTGGCCAAGCACTTAGAACACAGGCTTTGACCTAAACAGGTGAGGTCACCAGTGAACCGATAACCAACAATCCCCAATCAGGGCCTTCAATTACCATTAGCGATGGTGGCTAATAGCAACGGGGGGGTGACATCATTGACCTTTCCTTACGTCTAACTCAATCAGGACCGGTGAGTGACCAATGTCCTGAGCGCTGATAACCCGCCACCACGGCTTAACTTACACGCTTCGCTCCCATCAGCCCCTTCTCCGATACGACCACAGAGCCAGCATGACATCACTTCTGCGGTCCGAGTGGTGTATCCAGTGTGGCGCGTGTGGTCATCACGTCAACATTGAGCAGACCGCCGCATGACCAACAGCCAAAGCCATTGGCCCATCTCCCGAGAAGCTCCGTTAGGCACCGGAAAAAAGAGACGCAGAACAGAACAGGACAGAAAGGGTATCGAGCTGGGTTTTTGCGGGTTATTATGTCATGGCTTATTAGCGTTCAAAAGGCCCGGCTTGGCTTCCATTAAGGTGCCGTTCGAAAGCGGCCGCGGTTCACCACCAAGCTGCCATACAGACACATACACAGACACACGCACGCACGCACGCACGCACGCACACACACACACACACAGACACACATAGCCTGATTTGTGCTGAAGGTGTTCCAAAGAGTTTTCTATGTGGAGGGAACAATCAGGCCTCATAAACGGCATTTTTCATTTATGAATATATATAAGATGTATAATAAATAAATAAATATATAAAAGGGATGACTTGACAGTATTACGTGGGCACTCTTTTTAATAACTACCCAGAATGCATTGAGGCAGGAATGGGCCCAAGCTCTTACTCTCCTTTATTAGACGTTCACCCAGATTATGGACACACTGTTTCGATTAGCTCTGATAAGACCAGGAGCCTGCACCCCTGAGGATACACACATGCTGGCTCTCAGGCTCGTACACCACACTCAAACACACACACACACACACACACACACACACACACACACACACATACATTCTTTCTGTCTTAACACACATTAATACACACACAAGCACATGTGCACATGCGCACACACACACACAAACACACACACACACACACACAAAGACAATGTAGACAGGCTTAGTATGATCCCTTTTACCAGCTGGATAATTAAATCGATATTGCCTAATATTGCATAATACCACAAGTAGTTGCTCCCAAAATCAAGTTGTGATAAACCTATGAGAGCATTTACAGTAACATGATGGGAGGCTGGCAAGCTTCCCCAACCAGTCAACATTTTGTCAGGTGTCCAGTAGAAGTCTGACTGCCTGTCCATAGTACCTCTATGGCACCTCTGACCACACACGTTTACTACAGTGTAGCACCTGTGCAAGTTTACCAGAGTGTATTTCACTTTAGCGATTAGGTGCCATATGTATCTGTCTGTTTGGTTACCTGTTGTGATTCGATTCAGTGGA
>NC_055963.1:11584670-11592170 GCF_018492685.1 Alosa sapidissima
TGCAATTGATGTTGATGCATCCCCTGCAGTGGCAGATTGTAATTGTAATTGACCATAACAACTCCTTACATATGTACTATCAGCAGATGCCATCCCCCTCTCTCTCTATCTCACTCAGTCTCTCTCTCTCTTTTTCTCTCTTCTCTTGGTGAAAAAAAGGAGAAAAAAACCCCAGAGGATCCATCACACTCATGGGAACTAGCACTTTGCTCTAAATCCAGTTAATATTCAATGGCTCATTAAAAATGGATTGGGTGGCCGTAAAAAGAAGGAAATCACGCACATATGAGAACACGAAATCCCGGCATTTATTTTTAATTATTCTTTATGTCTCAAATTTGGCAGGATGGCTCCCATGGTCCCCATCTGCCACTCCAAGCCCCCCCCCCCCCAACACACATACACACACACACACACACACACACACACACACACACACACACACACACACACACACACACACACAGAGAAATACACACACACCTTGCCATGTCCAGCGAGTCTCTTCGGCCGTAAAGCCCAAATCAGGCAATAAGTGTCTGGATTGGTCCGGGGAGACTGTAGTTCATTTCCACTGCTGAAATATTCACAAGGCTCTCATTGGCCTCAGAGCCTCGTCGAGGAAACTGTTTTTCTTCCTTGTACCCGTCTCCTTCGTCGTCCTCCTCCTCCTCCGACACTTGGAGGCTTGTCCACTGAGGGTGGTTAGTGCAGTGTGGGGGTCTAGTTTGGCTCTAGGACAGCTGACAGACGTCCCTTATGCCCCTGTTCTATTTCAATTCCCACCCCAAACGCCTTCACCCAAATGCCTTCCGATTCAATGTCCTCATAACAATGTTGAGCACTTTGTCCGGTTTAGCGCACTACTCGTAGTGGAGAGTACACAGGCAAATGAAATTGAGAAATGCACACAAATCCAAGTTTGTGCAAGGACACATGCATGTAGACATGCACGTAGGCACGCACACAGTCTCTCTCACACACACACACACACACACACCTGTCTGCGTGTTCTTAGGGGGTAAACAGTGGGCTGGGGTGAGGGGGAAAATGTGCTGACAACCCAAAGCTCCCGGTTCCCTCTGACCCGCGCAGACCAGCGCAGCCCGGCCCGGCTCCTGGGAGATCGCCGCGGCGACGGCGCAAACACAATTTCTCTAATGTCATTTGCGGGGAGCGCCAGAAAAACCCGGGGCCTGTCAGCGGTCCTCAGCGCCGACCCTGGAAATCCAGCCTGACACATGACGGATTCTTAGGTTTGTACAATCGGACAGCTCCCCCCCCCCGTACCCACTCTCCACCATCACTCCAACCCCCCTCCCCACTCAGAGACCCCCCCCCCCCACCCCTACACCCCTCCATGCCTGTATCTGTATCTCTCTCTCTCTCTCTCTCTCTCTCCCACTCTGTGTCAAACGAGCAGATATTAATACATTATTAACTCGCCTATGGAGGGTCAAGTCATCTAATCAAGTTTAATCAAGTCATTTGGAAGCATAGCGATGAGTGTGTGTGTGTGTGTGTGTGTGTGTCTGTGTGTGTGTGTGTGTGTGTGTGTGTGTGTGTGTGTGTGTGTGTGTGTGTGTGTGTCTGTGTGCATGTGTGTGTCTGTGTCTGTGTTTGTCTGTGTGTATGTGTGTGTGTCAGTGTGTATGTACTGTATGTGTGTGCATGTGGGTGTGTGTGTGTGTGCTCAGATGTACAGACACAGGAGCAATGCTCAGGACAGTCCTCTAGATCTATGAGCTGATGATGTCTGTCCTCCTTCCTCCTCTCATTCTTCTTTCCTGCTCATCCCTCTTTTTCTTGTCCTCTCACCTTTTCCCCATGCCATTTCTTCCACACTTCTATACTTTGTTACACTGTTGTTCCTCCACTCTTCTCTTCTCCAATGATATTCAATTATTTCAACTTCAAATTCAAAAAGCTTTATTGGCATGACCATTCCCAAAGAAAGTATTGCCAAAGCATATAGTATATTATGTATATCATACAGTATATAATATATATGTGGTATTCTGATCTCCAATCTCCACCTCCCATCTCCACTCTCTCTCCTCCACTCCTCCACCTGTCTTCTTCTCTTCTTTCCTTTCCTTCCTCTCCTCTCCCATCTCCACTCTCTCTCCTCCACTCCTCCACCTGTCTTCTTCTCTTCTTTCCTTTCCTTCCTCTCCTCTCCCATCTCCTCTCTCTCTCCTCCACTCCTCCACCTGTCTTCTTCTCTTCTTTCCTTCCCTTCCTCTCCTCTCCCATCTCCTCTCTCTCTCCTCCACTCCTCCACCTGTCTTCTTCTCTTCTTTCCTTCCCTTCCTCTCCTCTCTCATTTCCTCTCCCTCTCCCCTTTCCTCTCCTCTGGTTTCTGCCGAGCGGTGCATTCGCATTCTGCTTACATTTTCTCTTGCCAAAGCTTTAATTTGAACCCAAACCCTGACAGGCTTAGGCCTTCAGGCTGACCACATGGCATATAGTCATCATACTCAATCAATTTGCCGATCGATCGACATGATTGCCTCACTGAACCTGAACGCACAGGCTTTCGCCACCTTAAATATAATTGCACAAGGTGCTGACCTCAATAAACAGCGAAACCCCAGTGTGACTGCATTGGCAGAAAATATTATAAGGGCTTCACTCTGTAACAAACAATGGTCCCAGCTGACCCCTCAGATACACAAAGAAAAACTACGAGCCAATTTGTCAACATTATGGAAGGAACACTGTGAGAAGCCTGGATTCTAACTTATGAAACCATTCAGAGTGATCATGAGACAAGTATGTTTCAGTGATCTTAATTGGTTGTTAGTGTTATGCACAAACTTTATTTTGCAGAATTACAATATCATAATTTGAATATGTGGTTTTGGTTTTGATATGTGGCTTTGGTTTCAAAGTCAAACTTTTATTTTTAACTTTAACTTAAACTGTAAGCACAATGGTCTTATAAGTCAATGTAATGACAGAGGATTATGGGAGTGAATGATGGCGGACTTCGCTATCGTTGGCACGTGCCTGCCCATGACATCACTGATGGCCACTGACGCTGAGCGCTGTGTGAACCGGCCCTGTGCGAGCCTCCGCTCTGATCCACTTCCCACGCCTCTCTTTAGCGGTCAGCTCGCCCTCCCTGGCGCCAAGGACAGATGGGTGCTGTCGGGTGTGGTGGGGGGTGGTTTGGGGGGGGGTCAGGGTGGCAGGTGAGTGGGCGAGTGTGGGAGTGGAAGAGGGCAGAGGGTACCCCCTTTCTGTCTTTCCTGTGTGTGTGTGTGTGTATGTGTAGGCAGGCATCGGGTTAATTTTTAACTAGCTCAGCTTAAGTCCTCCACAGCCCCCCTCCCTGGCTGGGACAGACGTGATGGATGGGGGGCCTCAGTGTCTCGCTGGCCCCTGTGTGTGTGGGGAGCCTGGCTAAGAGCAGGCCTGCCTGCCTGACTGCCTGCCTGGGCCTCTTGTTAATCTGACCTCCCCAACCATGGTGGACAACGAAGCGCAGTAGGAAAAAAACCCTCCTCCCAACCAAAACCCAAACAGAACAGAGAGGGGGGAGAGAGATGGAGAGAGAGAGAGAGAGAGAGAGAGAGAAAGGGGGGGGAAAATGGAGTGTAACTAAAGCAATACGCCCACACGAAAGCCGAGTCGTCAAAATGTCCGATTGTCAGATTTTTTTTCTCTCTCTTAGCTGCTGTTAACCAGAAAATAAATACTCTCCCCTGCTTCAAAGACATTCATGGAACAATTGAATATTTGAGAGATAGAGGGAGAGAGAGGAAGACAAGAGAAATAATGGGATGGTTGACAGCTATTGGCCCCTGAGACTTTGTCAAATGAAACGAGGGGCAGCGGAGGAATTCAGATTATTGATAGGTGATTGGTCAAATGGTATTCTATAATGGCAGCTGTTGTCCATCGGGTCTCCCGGTCGACTAAAATCTCATCTGAGACGTAATTTGGTGACAGACTCTTTCAGTTCCACTCAGTCATTGTGACACCGCTAAATCCCACCATAAAAACCTACCGCGGCCTTATTGAACTAGAGGTCTGTTCATGAAATGGCATTCAATAAGCCTACATGTCAACATGTCAACAAACGATTGTTAAATAGGTTACATATTAACTATTTCATATCTCAACATATTGGCATTGAAAGTATTATGTTTTTTTTTTGGTACATTCCATTTGTCCATTCCATTTCTCTCTGATGTGTTCCATTCCATGACCAAAGGTCAGTTCTATTTGGACTATTTGTGAGACACCTCTAGGGACATTGTCCTCCACACACATAATACAGTGAATATGCAGACCAATAATAACGTGTAAAAAAAAAGCAATTACACCAGCACATCCATCAGAGGCCGCTTGCCTCGTGGCGCTTGTGGTGGCCGGGCACTCCGGCGGTTCTGATAGGGAGCACAATGAGAGGCAGCGGGGGGGTCTGACCCTGAGCACCTGGGTCGAGATGAGGACCTGGAGCAGCAGCAGCTGGAGGTGCACCTGGAGGCCAGGACCCATGGATGGAGGGCGAGAGAGGGAGAGAGGAGAATAAGAGAGAGAGAGAGAGAGAGAGAGAGAGAGAGAGAGAGAAGAGGAGTGTAGCTCCGAACCCTCAGGTCTTAGGCAAGCAATGAGGGCACAGAAGGGAAAGGGGGGGCACACACACACATACACACACACACACACACACACATACACACACACATACACACACACACACACACACACACACACACATACGCACACACACGCACACACACACACACACACACACACACACATACACACACACACACACACACACACACACACACACACGCACACACACACACACACACACACACACACACACACACACACACACATACACATGGCACCTATCTTTCTCGCTCTCAGCTGACTACGAAAATCTGCCCGAGTGGGACAGGTCCACGAAGACTCATCCATCAAGCGGGCCCAAATACAGGCTGCGGCTCTGTTGACACGAGGTTAACAACTTGACACTGACACAGTGAGGGGGCCACGACCGCTAGGCGAACGAGTGAGAGGGAGAGCCAGGAAGGGAGAGAGAGTGAGAGAGAGAGAAAGAACGAAGGAAGGAAGGAAGGAAAGGGGATGGGAGCCCAACGCCATATGGACATGCCTACACGTGCTTAACATATACAAATATATACTTAACAAGTTACAACCTCTCTCCGTCAACACTGTGTGACAGGCATTCACTGCATGAGCAGAAGACGTGTTGGCTGTATTTGTTCTGCAGTAAACATAGGTCATGCATGTATGAGAGACGAGTTAGAGTGCATCGTAGTGATTAGGGACAAACACATGGTGTTGGATCATGTGACAGTCCTGGATATGCAGAGTAAATTTAGAGAAATCCGACCACATCCACCCCCCCCCCCACCCCCACCTCGGGAGGCTACTGGGTGCGGTCTGTAACGCGGGGCCCTGTTTTTAATTGCACTTAAAGCAGGATGGCAGAACATCAATCTTGAGGAGTGGATCTGCATCCCTGCTCTCCCAGGCCAATCTATCACCATCCAGGCCCTGCATATGCCCCTCCCTACACAAACACATACACACACACACACACACACACACACTCACACACACACACACACACACACACACACACAGAAACATATACATATAAAACACATATAAATAAAAAACACATATAAACACAAGCACATATCAACACATACATATACAACACTCACACACCAAAAGATATATAAACACCATACACACACACATCAACTAAGAAAGACCATACACACACACACACACACACACGTGTTCACATGCACCACACACACACACACACACACACCCACACCCACACACATCTATCAACCCCTTCTCTCATTAAACCCTTCCATCTGTGTATTTCCCACGCATAGCCACCCACATCGATCCATCCTTGCGCTCTACACCCCTAAAAACACAGCGCAGCCACTTCAACCTCAGCATTCAGCATTTTGGGCTGAAATGAGATCCGTTTAATGTACAGTGAAAAGTCAAGCGTTCAATGTCACACAGCCCCCCCCCCCCCCCCCTTCCCTCCCCCCACCCTTAATATGTAATGTATAGGGGCTGAAACTCTAGCTCTCTCTGCCCAGCACTATCCAGTGAATCAGCTGATGATGTCAGTGCACCGGCCCTAATGGTCAATTTTGCACCCGCGCTCGAAATTCACCGGCCTGCTGCGAAGACTTGTTAAGAATTTCGGTCCTCCCGTGTGAGTGGAACCCAGCGGAGGGTGCTCTCCAGAGAGTTCTCTCGCGTTTGACCGGCAGAGTGGGATGCGAAACGGGCCCTTTGCTGTAATCCTACAGCATGCACATTCAGAGGAGGCAAGGCAAGAGATTGTGCCACTTTAGGGGGGAGAACGGGGAGGGTTAGTGGGGAGTTTTAGTAGAGACCTATTGGTTGCTTTCAAACTGTTGTTTTCTCACAGCACTATCACTCCGGAGGACATTTCTGCTTGGATCCTTCACACAGGAGTGTTAATCCTGGCAGTGTTTTGTTTATTAAATATTGTTTATAAGTTATTTCATTATTATTAGTTTATTCATTTCGTTATTTTTTTTCTCACATGAACTTAAATGATCTGTATACCCATGCTGGCACAACATAGAGTAGATAATATCATCATATCAAAACTAAACTTGAGTCGTGATGTTGTTCATGCTTCCTGCACTAAATCCACTCCTGCTTGGCCTGGAGGCTGTTGAGGCCGAGGAGCTTTCGAGTGAGATTGTTGATGCCTCAGCATGAAGTTTTCATGAAGCAACACATCAATTTCAGCCCCTGCACGCGCAGCCGTACCACCGGGTGACAGGGACACGGCCGGCAATCTGGGAGAGACAGATGAAGAGGGCAGGAAGAGGAGAGGACGAGTGAGGGAGGGAGATAAAGAGAGAAGGATGGTCGTAGCAGCGGAGAGGAGAGGAGAGAGGAGAGGAAGACGGCAATAAAACGAGAGTAGGGAGAAAAAAAGAGAGCGAGGGAGATGAAACAGAAGGAGATGCCGGCCGCAGATAATCACCAAAGTAGAGGACGGTCATCAGGAGAGACATAAACACACACACACACACAGATAATCACCAAAGTAGAGGACGGACATCAGGAGAGAGACATAAACACAAAAGGAAAAGCAGAAAAGGAAGGAAGAAAAGGAGGGAAAAAACACAGACTAGAGAGAAAACCGCAAACATTAAAAAAGGAGGACACAAGCAGGAGGAAGGGAAGGAGGAAAGAGGGGAGCATAAAGTGAAGAGCAGAGAGATAGAGAGAGATAGAGAGACACAGAGAGAGAGACACAGGGAGAGAGAGAGAGGATGAAAAATGAGAAGAGGATGAGGGAGTGAAGGAGTGGGTGTGTGACAGGGCCTGGGGACCTGCTCTGCTCAGCTCTTTTCAATGGGGGGACAAGACGGAGTGGACAGCCTGTATAGGCCGCCCTGAAAGGGCCTTCTTCCCCCTTACATGATAACTTTGATC
>NC_055963.1:11597170-11727170 GCF_018492685.1 Alosa sapidissima
ACATATTTTTTTTCAAAGTTGTGGAACTTTTGAGTTCTGAAGAAGACTCATCAAGTCTTATCGAACCTGAAGGTGCAAACCATAGACTGTAAAAAATACCAGGAGAAAGGACCCCCAAGGTTCCAAGTCATACACTATTTCCACTAGAGTCGACTGTGGTGCTGTATCCGGAGAGTAGATTCAATTCAAAGCAATGGCTTTCACTCCAGCCAGTAACACACAGCGTCCTCAATCACTAGACTGACTATTTCCAAGCAAATAAGTAATTAGCAACTTTTCCGAACCTTGCACCTATGCATTGTGTACATCTATGTATGTGTATGTATGTATGTATGTACTGTATGAATGTATTTTTAGGACACAAAGATATTCTGCGACATTGTGAATCTAAGTAATTATAAACACGTTCAAATGGTACTGACAGCAGTGGCCTCAATGGCTGGACTGACTTTTCCTCTGATTCCCTATGACCGACACCCCTGGCTCCACCAGAACTTTCCTCATCCCTTTTCCTCTTCTCTCGTTCTCTCTTTCTCTCTCTCTTTCTCTCTCTCATCCTCTCTCTCTCCTGCCTGTCCTCAGAGACAATGCTTCCAGCTTGGGGAAAAAAAAATAAAAAATCTAAAGTTTGGGGATCCTTGTCGTCTGCATCGGACTCGTTCTGAGAAGCAGGCGAAGTGGGCAGAATGGCAGAAACGCGCAGACAGACAGACAGACAGACAGACGGGCGGACGGGCGGACGGGCGGGGAGGGAAACAGGGCTGGGGACAGAGGGGACAAAAACAAAAGGCAGAGGGAAAGAAGAAAACACTGGGAGAAGACAAAAACACAGGGCCATAAAATGTCAAAGAAAGGCAGGAATCTGCTGATGATACAAATACATATACCCATTCTGTCAGGCGCATTGCTTCTTTTTGTGCCCACTGCCCCTCCTCCCTCCAATACCCCCCCCCATTTTGTTCTGATGCCCCCCCTTTACTTGCCTGGCAGGCAGGGGTGTTGTTAATGTTTAGCTGGGGATCACTGACAAGGTGAAAGAGCCTGTCTATGATGACAGGAGGAGACAGACATAATCAAAGAGTGGCACTCAGATAGAGAGAGAGGGGGAGAGACAGAGAGAGAGAGAGAGAGAGAGAGAGAGAGAGAGAGAGATAGTGAGAAGAAGGGGAAGGGGAAGGAGAGAGAGAGGGATGTAGGGAGTGTGTGTGTGTGTGATCCTCCGTGTCTGCTAAGAAACCTCTGATGTGAGCCTGACACGTTAGGCCCTCTAGCCTGGTGGATGATTCCTCAAACAACAGCATTATCATATCCCCATCTGCACACACACACACACACACACACACACAGACACACACACACACACACACACACACACACACACACACACACACACACACACACACAGAAGGTCACAGCAGAGCCTACCAACCTGCCCACCTATCCTAACCACCATCTAAATCCTTGTAACAACCACATAGTGCCCCCCCTCACACACACACCAACACACTCTCACTCAGACCCCACAACACACACACACACACACACACACACACACACACACACACACACACACACACACACACACACACACACACACACACACACACACACACACACAAGCTCTCATAAGATCTATGATTCAGTACCTGCTGGTTAATTATTGAGCCTGTTAAGAGGATGCGTGGGGGGCGATGGTGGAAGTGTATGTCGCTGGGCAGGCGGGGAAGATTGACAGATCTGCCTGCGTCGTCTGTTCTCAAAAGAGGATGGGGGAAAGGAAAAACAGAAAAGAGTAAAGAAAAAAAAGGAAACGTCACTACAGCCGCCGTGCCAACTCAAAACCTGAGGAAACGCAGGGAGTCTAAAGAGGAGGTGTGGAGCGAGTGAGAGACAGAGAGAGGGAGAGACAGAGAGAGACAGCGGGGCTGGTTAATTATTGGGCCTTGCTTGACTATTTATCAGCAAAGCCTCTAGGGAATCTGCTGATCTTACATGTCTATTTGGGACTCTCCTCACTCCTCTTTCACCATCCCGATCTGTTTCTTCCTCCCCCTTTTTCCTCTCCCTTTTCTCTCTCTCTAAGAACACATACGGAGCCAGCCGGTCCACTGGGGCAGGACAACGGGCCTTTGGAATATTCAAATGATCAAATTCCGACTGCTAAACACACAGTGCCAATGGCTTCACTCAGTATGCTGGCTGGCATATTTATGAATCTGAATTACTGTATGGGAATATTACATTTCCCAGTGTAAATCCCAGTGCAGCATTCGTCTAAATGGGATTTGACTTAACTAATAAGGTGCTGTAGTGAGCCGATGGTACTAATGACTCAATTTCACCACCATTCTTCAATGTCATTTACACTGGGCCTGTAAATCTGTGTATAATATTAATACGATATGCTATAATCTATGCTATAATATTTCGAATATTTATGAAAGCAATAATAATAGATAATATGTTTCTGATTATATGATGCAAAAATAAAGAGATAAAAAAGAATGGGAAAGAAACCCTGGGCAGTGTGTCCTCTGGGAGACTATAAAGAGAAACAGGTGAGACAAGTTTAGCGCGGCCTCACTACGCTCTCTGAGAGGGAGACAGAGAGAGCAGAACGGGAGCGATATCATTATTCTCCGTTCCCCCGCACGGCACAGCACAACGGCGGCAACGCTGATATCCCATCTGCGGTAATGGCTCGGTAATTGACGTCATGGCAGGGCGTTTTTCATCTTAGAGTGAGCGGCGAAGGTGCTTTGACTGCCTTGACAAGTTAAGTGGGGGAAGCTAAGGGGGGGTTGGGGTGGAGGGAAACGACCATTGTCTTTCAAATGAGCTGTCACATACAGAGGGGCGGCAGGAGGGTGGGTGGGTGGTGGGTGGGGGGTGCTGGTGGTGTGGGTGGTGGGCTTGCGTCCCGTCAGCATTTTGCCTCAGTACCTGCCTGTTAATAATTGAGCCGTGAGCCTGTGGAGGTGTATGGCCGCTCGCAGACAGGCCGACACGTGGTGATTGACAGATCAGCTAACTGTGGCGCTTTCTCCACAAAGAACGAAGAAAAGCGAGAGGAAACCGGTGATCGGAGCTCGAGTGGGAAAAGGAGGATGTAAAAAGAAGAGAAGGAGAGGATGAGCATATGTGTGTGTGTGTCTGTGTTTGTGTGTGTGTGTGTGTGTGTTTGTGTGTGTGTGTGTGTGTGTGTGTGTGTGTGTGTGTGTGTGTGTTTGTGGGGGGGGGGGGGGGGGGGTTGAGACAGAGAGAAATAGAGATGTGAAGGGTCCGGTTACTTATTGCGGTTTGTGTTCCTGACGCTTTGTAAGCAACTTCCTGCCTCGGGCGCTGAGCTTGGACCAGCAGCAGAGAAGCCAAGAAGAGGACAAGAGAGGATAAGAGAGGAGAGGATAAGAGAGAAGAGGAGAGGTGAGGTGAGGAGAGAGGAGGTGAAGAGAGGAGAGCACAGCGGAGACTATGCCAGAGGCAGCCTTGCGCTCTCCAGAGTCTTGCTTTAGAACCGCTCATTGTCTGTCAAACAAGATGAAGTCAGACAAAATGAAACACGTCGAAGCAAGACATACAGATGCTGCCACCTAACAGCATGAAAGAGAGAGAGAGAGAGAGAGAGAGAGAGAGAGAGAGAGAAAGAGGGAGAGAGAGGCACTGAAGGCTGCCTGTAGGCCACGTGGACCCAACTCTCAGACTAACGTGTCTCTCTCTGTCTGTGCACCTGTTAAGACAGTCAGCGCCGCACACAGGACGGGAGAGAGACACGGACAAATATTTTCTTAAAAGAGATGTTCTGGAACTGTGATTGTTCCTAATTAAGGGGAACACTTCCAGAAGTGCAGAGTGTGTGTGTGCGTGTGTGTGTGTAAGGAGTGTCTGGAGGGTACCCGTAGGTGGTGAGGGAGCGTCTAGCTCCGAACAGAGATCTGATGGAGGTATAGTTGCCCCTGAGGGTATGGGACGGGGAGTGTGTGTGTGTGTGTGTGTGTGTGTGTGTGTGTATATGGGGCCAGGCTCAGGCATTATTAACAGATATTTTAGAAATGAAATTGCCTCCCCTGTTGGACATTAAAGCATCTGCAGTCCCCCTTTGCAAGACAGCCCCCCCCCCATCTTACCTCCCCGGTCGCTCACTCCCCAGCACCCTTTCCTCTCTGTCTCCCAGAGTGCCTTGATTTCAAATGGAAAAATTAATGGGGGAATAACAGCCCGGGGCCTAGCTGCTCCGACTCCTGTTCAAACGCTCCGCTCTGTGCCTACTCTGGAGGGGTTGGGAGCTGCGAACGAAATTTAGCTTCTCCCTCCCCACACTTAGCCTGGTATTCCACTGCGACAGCCCCCCCTCCCTCTCTCCACCCCACCACCACCACCACCACCACCACCATTACACCCCCCAGTGTTTCGTGGGCAAGTACGCACATACGCAACTACCTCACACACGGGACATCCCAGCCAACACGCACACACACACACACAGAGCCGCACACACAAACACGCTGACATACACACAAACACACATGCAAACACACACACATATACGCTGAGCACATTCGTACACCTCAAAGGGCCAAACTTTCAAATATTAGTAAAGGGGTGAGGGGTTGAGCGTATCCCAGATAAATAAATAAGTTTGCTAATGAAGTCGTGATTAGCAATTCCTCCTAGCCTCGTGCCGATATGTTTCATATTCATTTTTACTTCGAGGAGGAGAGAATCTGCAGCACCAGTGATACTGAACACTTTCTAAGGTTTTAAAGCACCACATAACTTTAGGAACTGTCAACCCAGGTCCACCATTTCCATGGAATGGCTTTAAATAGAAATATAGAAAAAAGTAACATAAATGACTATTTTTCATGCTTACATAACAGCATGATCCTAAAACATTTGTCATCGTCAGATTTATTTGTTGGTTGCCGTTTCTTTCCAAAGTGACTTACACAAGCGACCAGCCAGTGAAAGAAGCCAACTTCATTTGAAGTTGAAATGACATGACAGTGAGGTTTTTTAGGTTTGGGAGGAACGAGAAGAAATCAGGAGGATGACGAGAATTGAGATTGCTCTACTGCTTCTTCAGCTCGGTTCATCAGCAGTTGCTCAACTGTCACTTTAGTTTCTGTATTTATTCTTTTTTGTTTTTTTTTCGTTGTTAAAACCGCATTACATCAGGACAATTTCGTTTGGAGCATTAATAGCCAACCCTTATGCGTTCACTTCACCGAAATGGAGACATTGGTTGTTAGATGGGGCACAGCGGGGCGAGGCGAACTGCCAGCCATCTCTGACGATGGAAGATATTTCCTCCAGACACCAGAAACCTCATTGGGGGTTACCGAGGGCAACACAAGCTCATCTTACTGTCCGACTCTTCCGACATTCCCCAACCCCCATCTGCACGCACACGCACACGCACACACACACACACACACACACACACACACACACACACAGACACACTCAGACATTGACACACAGACACACACATTGACTCACTGACAGACAGACACACACACACACACACAGACACCCTTCAAAACATCCCCCCGCTATTTCCTTTTCCTGGCAATGAGATCCCTCTTAGCCAACAACTCCATCACAGCATCCCACCCCCCAGCACCCTCCAGCCCCTCCAATGCCACAAAAACCACTGGGTCTCTGGCACTTGTCTCCCTGAAGACATGAACATGACAACTCCAGACCGCTGTGGCCATCCGACAACGCCATCCTTCCGCTGCACAGAGCATTCCCATTCCCACCACCACCTCTGGCGACAACCCCCCCACCCCCGTGCCATGTCCCCACTTAACACTGAACAAAACGCCTCCGCCGACAGGATCGGATAGTACCGCGGGCCAAGCGATAAACGTGAGATCTTTGACTCAGCCGGACAAGCCAGTAACTCTAACCCTCAAAACCCCGTAAGCCTCAGGGCTGATCTGGCAACCTTCCTCTCTCCTCTTTTGTCTGCTTAGCAAATGTAGCCTGAGACTCTGCAGGTTTTCTGAAGAACGGGATTCAGCTATGAGGAGGCTGTTTAAATTCTACAGGATTAGGCTTTCTACTTAGGTTAGCTTGGGTTCGATGAACTGTGACTACGATGAGGCACTGTGTTGGTTATGCAGGCTAGAGCTTCTGTCCTCTCCATCACCTAGATTGTGTATACGAGTAATCAGAAGGAAGACTAAGGGAGTGTGTGTGTGTGTGTGTGTGTGTGGGGGGGGGGGGGGTTAACGAGCCGAGTAGGTGCGTGAAAGAGGGTGAAGAAAAAAAAAGAGGAAGAGCTTGGCACGATGAGAGTAGCTGATTCAGTGCCAGGTTGGTTTGAGGCATTATTAAATCAAAGTTGCGCCCGTATCCCTTTCAGGGGCTCGGTAAGGGGAGAGGAGAGTAGAGGAGAGGGGAGGAGAGGAGAGGGGAGGAGAGGAGAGAGCTCAGGAGCGGAAGGAGAGGGAAGCCGCACAGCCAGGCTTGAAGTCGGGGATGCCCGGCGGCCATCTTTCTGTTCAAACATTTGAAGGCGTTAACCTGCCGTGCGGCGTGGGGCCGGGCGGTAGGATTCCCGGCGCAAGCTTCCTGTTTCTCCTGACTTTGAGGAATTTTTTTTTCTGTTTTTTTTTGCGGTGAGCAAACTCCCTGTGCAACACCCCCCCACCCACTAACTCACCCAACAAAAATAGGGCTACCTGGCTCAGCAAAACCTGAAAGAGGAGAGGAGACCTGACTTTCCAGGCACTGAGGTACACAGTAAACATGCCCCACACAGCCTTGAGCGTGCTGTAATGTGTGTGTGTGTGTGAAGCCCACATGGATTCGTGGATAAAAGCCATGCCGATAAACATCCTCTTGAGCAGCTGGCCCAAGCGGGTGTGTGTGAGAGTGAGATGAAGAGCTGTGCCGATCTGATGCGTGAGCGACTGGAAAGTCTCACAGGATACAGGCCTCATCACACACACCTCCCAGACCACAACCACGAGGGTGCCACATGCCAGCACCACTAGCCGGGAGCACTGCCTCATCTGGACAAGCCTCTCAAGCGGACACTCATAATCCACCTCTTCACAGGCACTAGTTAGTCTCGGATTGGACACATCTCATAGCCGTGCCTTATATTGTCTTTACATGCCTTAGATTGCGATAATACCCATCAAATGGCAATCATTTTATACATTCTGAAATTGTGATTGGTTTGTTTTCATCAGAAAAGCTGTATTTAATAATAAAAAATCCCATGTTTATAATACTAAACTGCTACCAGCACACCAGTATTATGGTAGCAGTTTAACATAATGAACATGGGCTTTTGTTTTGGTCTGTGGGAAAGTCTGCACACACTGTGAATCATTGACAAATGGATAGAAAACACATGTGACTGAGGTAGAGTAACTACAGATCTGGCTGGAACATCCTGCACTTGAGCCAGAAAAGCTGCAGCACAATCCACGATAAGCATGAAATACTGAGAATGACACTGTATCTATATTATTCACGGAACAACCTGTCAGCGTCATGACACAGGTGCATGCTTTCCTGACAATGTAGAGCAAATGTCAATGCATGAGGGCTAAGTCATGGGGAGGGAGTGACTGGGAGAGGGAGTACAGGTTTCTGTCTTCTCCCCCAACAGGTAGAGTTCCACCACAGAAGTGAACGTGAAATAAACCCTGGAACAAAGGGAAGATGAGACACGGAGTGTAAATGGAAGCAAATCTCTGTGCGACACACTTCTGAAACAAATCGTCGGCCTGTTACCCTCTCGTTCTTCCCCCGGTGTAAGCTTCCCGGGTGTGTGTGTGTGTGTAGGGGGGGGGGGGGGGGGGGGGCGTTGGGGGGGCATGTAACGGTAATTGCTGCCTCTACACAGCCTCCAGACTTAACACACTTTCTAATTTCTCTCATCAAAGAAACGACACGCTGAACTTTATGAAATTTTTATTCAATATATGTTCACTTTTCCTCCTTCCGATTTTGCTTTTTTTTTCTCTCTCTCCTCAATTCAGCCACCCTTTCATGATTCACCACCAAACAAAGAGAAAAAGGGAGGGGGAGGGAGAGGGAGAAAGAGAGAGAGAGCAGGAGAGAGGAAAAGAGAGAGACAGAAAAAAGAGGGAGAGGGCTCCCATGTTCTACGGGACCACTTCCTTCCTGCCTAGAAGCATTGAAGTATCTTGTTAGACCAACATCTCCATCTGCCAGAAGCGAGAAAAAAAACATTCAGGAAACAAGAAAGGGGGGGAAAAAAGAAGTTTGAAGAGATTCTACAAGCCAAGAGACCTGCTACATTTTGCTTAACTAATTACAGACATGAGCACGATAACAAAAATAGGAGAACAAAAGTTTCTCATCTCCCAGTGGACAGGGTAAATAACACCAGCGCCTGAAACCTGCTGCAGGGTGTCTCCTCACAGACACACACACACACACACACACACACACACAGACAGATAGACACACACACACAAACACACACTGCATTCAACAACCCGCTCGCTTGTTGCGCTGTTCTTTCATCCTACCCAACTCTCTCTCTCTCTCTCTCTCTCTCATGCACACACACACGCACAGCCAGGGATTTTCTTTGAATTTTTATCTTTTTTTTTTTAAACAAAACGTCCTGCCATTACATCCTCTGGGATCAGCTTATGTCTTTTGCTGAAGTCCAGTGATGGCTAAATTACTGCCTGCGCTGTGACTGACCGAAGGCATGTGTGGAAGTGCCATCGCAGCTTGTCAGAGGGCCTCGTCTTGACAGGCCTGTGGACTGGAGGCCATGTGTGATGGCATCCAAACCCCAGAATGCCTCAGTGACCTCTGGCCAGCCTTCCCTGCAGACATATTAAGCTGTCTCACAAAGGAGATTTATGATAACCATGAGAGAGAGACAAACAAGAACAAAAAAAATACTATCACATCTGTGGACCATTCCATCTAACACGCTGCTTTGCCCAATGAGATGCAGGCAAGCGAGCCTTCTGAGGTGGTGTACACACACACACACACACACACACAAGCGGTGAGCTGTGTAAGGTCAAGCAAAGAGGGGCCACTTTAGCAGAGCTCCTCGACTGACTGAAGTATTTGTGATATGAGTGAGTGAACGCTCTTCACTGTACTACACACACACACACACTCTCTCCAACACCCCTTCGGCCCTCCACCACAGTCATCCATCAGTACACACACACTCTGTGTTGTTTCTGTCCTGGAGTGCCTCCCTCTCTCTCTCTCTCTCTCTCTCTCTCTCTCTCACACACACACACACACACACACACACACACACACACAACTAGTACTGATTCCAGGGTCCAGTGTTTAAATAATTAAAATGCTTTAATTTATCTGGATTTAGCACCTTCAGACATGAGCTGACAGGAAGCAGCAGCACTAGGAGGTGGAGTAGGAGAAGGAGAGAAGGCCTATAGATGGGAAATGAGACAAAGAGAGAAGAGAGGGGGAGAGAGAGACATATGCATACATGTGCAATTCAGAAATAACATATGCATGCATGTGCAATTCACACTATACATTACAATGTCAAAGAATGATAAAGTGGGGTGTTGTTCATTCAACCGCCATGCTGTCTTGTCGCCCGCGGTTGGATATGGGGGAAAAAAACAGACTGAGAGAGTGTTTAGACATAAAAAGGATTTTTAATTGAAAATGATCTGATGCGGCGCACTGAAGGCACCGACCTGATCAGAGTACAGATATGAGCGTGTCAGAAACGCATACGGGAGTCACATTTTCTGTCGATCACTCAGTCAAGATTGTCTGAAGTGCGGACACATTTGTGGCTTAGCCAGAATACTCTATATGTCGTTAACAAAGGGCAGTGATTTAGTAAAGCCGTCAACGAGAGAGATATAGCAAGAGTTAAGTTATTATACTCTTAAAACTAAAAATGAACAAAACAAACAAAAAAGAAATATCACAAACAGAAAACATCACAACCAGATCCTCCCAAGTATAATCCACACAACTTTTCTCAACATGTAATAAATGCGGTTGGTTACACCAGCGATCCATTTGTCTAGTTAAATATGTCATGTTACAAATGCTATGGAGTCAAGCAAACTTATGGAGTGACTTCTAGTCTAGCCATATGAAACTGGGTAGCAAACCCTGACATGGCGCACGATGTAACCAGCTGATTGAGAAAAGAGAAACATTAGAGGAAGAAAGCAATGAGGAGAAAGCTGTAACTGTGAGTAGTGTATGCAGCATAGGTAGATATTGTTTACTGGATGAAGGATTGGGAACTACTGGAGCAACACTGCCACCCTCAGGCCAAAGGATGCCATTGCAGCAGTGCTCAAGGTTTGTTCTGATGAATGAAGCACACATTTGCAGAAGAGCATGATGGTCCTGTTATTGTTATTATTATTAAAGAAAACAAAAAAGGACTTCTACTTCAACAGTTAACATTCCAATGTGTTGCTCTTACACATGAACTTCAAGAAAGTGCACCAGACCTTCTCATGAAAACACACACACATCCTTGCACACACACGCGCACACACACACGCACACACACACATACACAAAAGACATCCATCCACACACACAGAAGAGAAATCGTAAAGCTATGCCTGCCAAAGGACATCAAGGAAGACAAGCAGCTTTCCACTTGCCCAGGACAGATGCTTCCCCAACCCCTTACCCTCACACACACACACACACACACACACACAGAAAGAGAGAGAGAGAGAGAGACAGAGACAGAGAGAGAGAGAAGTAGAGTAAGTAGAGAAAGAAGTAAAGAAAGAGAAGGAGAAAGGGAGAGAGAGAGAGCTACCAGATTTTTAAGCAGGGTATTCACTGGTTCCGCTTATGGGATCTACATTTAATACAGAGTTCAATATGCCATCAGCAGCAATCGCTGGCTAGAGACTGCCATCTAGTGAGCACACAGAAGTACAACATCTGAGATTACGGTAGTGCGTATATAAATTTAGCTTTGCATCATTACTTATCCTCCTATCACTATCATTATATTAGCTTTGCACTTAGATCAAGTCTTTAGGATATTTCAACAAACACATCACTTTGGAAGCTCAGACATCATTGCGATACATGGCAGAATAAACATTTTGTGATTTAACAGAACGCACTGTTTACTTTATTTAGATATTCCTACGAGAAGCTTTTAAACTATGATTTGTCTTTTATCCAATGCTCTGACATAGACCAAATGCTCTTCTTTAGTGATTTACAAAAATCAATTTGTGTGTCGTACTCAGCGAGGGTCTTTGGGGGTAAAGTGTCAGGACAATGTTTTCTGTCGAATGGGCCGAGTTGAAGGCGAAATGTTTTGGATAGTCATGGATGGGATAGGCACACGCTTGGTTATGTCTGACATGAGGTACCACAGCAATCTCTCTTGCTCTTCCATTCCCTTCGCCCCTCAAGACTCTGGAGCGCCTCAATGGTCCATCAAGGAACGCTGCAGAGCCTCCTGGATCATTGCACTTTCATCCGTAGAGTAGTCCTGTAGGGAACAAGAGATAGAGATGGAGGGAGCGGAGGAGAGACGGGGAGAGATAAGCATAGAGTGAGGAAGAGATAGAGAGTGGTAAAGAGATAGAGAGAGAGAGATAGGGAAACAAGAGAGACAAAGACAGCGAGAGCGAAAGAGAGAGAAATAGAAAAAGAGACAGACACAGAGAGAGAGAGAGAGAGAGAGAGAGAGAGAGAGAGAGAGAGAGAGAGAGAGAGAGAGAGAGAGAGAGAGAGAGGTTTAATCTGAAAGTGAAGGAAAATTGAGAGGGATAATTCCAGGCATACAATCATGCCACATGGGTTTCTTGGTGCTTTATGCCCTCAACGTTATCTTCAAGGCAGTGCTGCCTGGAAGGCACATGGGTTAGCCATGGGTTAAGGTTAGGGTTGGGGGTAGGTTTTGGATTAGGTGCCTTTAAAGGACCAGTATGTAGGAAATAATGGAAAATAAACTGTAACCATTCCAAAAATGATCACCATATGTTGTCAGAGAGTAAGGAAACACGATGAATTGAAGTAATGGCTTATTTGACAACAATACTCTAACCCGTAAAACCCTGTAAACCCCATGAAAAAAATGAGTTACGGGGCGGAAATTTTGTTTATGTTTTGAATGATTAATTCTAGAATAGCGTATTAATAATGGGCTAGCGCGTCCTCCTATTTGGGTTGCCAAATTAGCAAAGACCAACTGTCAACAGCTGTCAGTTGTAGCCATGAACGCCTACGACAGGCAGGCAAATTTCCGAAATTAAAACAAGAAACAAATTAAGTGGACATCGGAGGAGCTTCCTGAGATGGTGGCGTCTTCGTCAAACGAAGAATATCAAGACTGACGCAGAGCTGGCCATATTTCTCCACAACAGGTAGCCTAGGCTAAACTCCATCTGCATCGCTAACTTCAGCTAAATATGTTACGTTGGTTAGAGAGGTATTTTTTGTTTTCACTGTTTCCGTAATGTGTAGCTGGGTCATGGTTGGAGAAACGTTAAAGCAGCTGCAGGTCAACTAACGTTAGCTAAGTCTTCATTACATCTGGCAACCCAGAAGAGGCTCGCGTCTGGTAGTCTTGAGAACGTTCACCAGTGTTTTGATTTTGGCCTACAGAACGTTCGCTAACAATCCTACAAATCGCACCTTTAAGTCAGCGGTGGCAGCGCTGGAAGACGACATTGGGGGCATAAAACACCATTGAGCGCCACATGGTCAAGGACACGTTCACTGTTTTATCAGTAACCAAATGCAGAAAATCAGCAATGAATATAAAAGAGGAGCACGTCATTGTGACAAGAACAAAAGCGAGACAAGGTGATGAAAGGGAATAGTCACCACAAAGGTGTCATAGGAGAATGTGTGCCGGATCCTCAGATGCTGCAGGAAGTCTGCACTTCTGTAGTTGGGGTCTCCCCAGGGCATAGAGGCACAGATGGGACACACCTGCACAAGACACGACAGAGAGTGAGCGAAAAAAAGAGGGAGTAAGCAAATCAAAAAAAGGAAAGTAGAAGAAATAAGATAGAGCAAAATATGCTAGAGCATGAGTCACGCTTATTAAGGGGGGAGAGATGAAACATCTGTGACACCATGTCAACAGTGTCAGTAGCTTCAACACCACCCAGACAAGTACAGGCATACAACTACCAAACAGGAACCAAGACAGCGAGAGCAAGAGATGAAAAAGAGATGTAAAGAAAGAGAGAGAGAATGCAAGAAAGACAGAAAGAAAGAAAGAAACAAAGAAAGAAAGGAAAAAAGACAGAAAGAAAGGAGTGACAAAGTGCTGAAGCACTTCCCTTAGACAGGTAACAGACTGAAAATAAGGAAGTGGCAGCAGGGCTAGGGGTGTCATTATTCTTCAACATATCAGACAACACAGACGTGTACATAGAGAAATGAAATAACACGGAATGATCATTTGACTGTTATAACACACTCCAAAGAGACACAAGGTTAGTGTTCACGGAATATTGCACTGTTAGTGTGTGTTTTATGCCTTAAAGTTATTTTGGACTCTAGGATATCTAGAACTTCAGTTGCAAAGTTGAGTAGCCTTATCATCAAAGCGCATACTTCTGTACTTACCTAATATTAGTGCACAAGTGAATGCATGTGTACACTATTATTCGGTATTGTAAGTACAGAAGTATTAGCAGGAGGGGGTTCTAGTTAGGTTGAAGACTTTTTTTAAGTGGCTGTAGCTTCAAGTTTGAGGAGATAGGCTAATGTTGACACGCCACACGTCAACACCCGTGTGTATGTGTTTTTCCCCCTCTTAGCATGCATGCTGGATGTGACATTGGGGTTCGGGATCAGGGGCCTGTACTACGAAGGGAGCTTAACCTACCCAGACCCTACTTGGCCTCTGTTTTACAGCTAACAAGAAAAAGGTGTCTTTGAACACTACTGTAGGAGGAAAGGCACCAGAGTGTTTTACAGTAGCAGAGGAGTTGGCCATCGCAAATAATAGTGGAAGGCCGATTATGGAGGGGGTTGAGGGAGGCATTCGGTCGGATTCTGGTGCTGTGGAAATGTGCAGCCTTTATGTGCAGGGTAATATGACATTTAATTCAACAAGTTCATGTTAAAATGGTGATTTTAATTTATTAGGCCTACTGTATGTCCGATTTATTTTCAGGCATACAGTATTCTTGCTCAGATGTTCAGCATCACCGATGGAATACATGAATTGTCCACGTAAGGCCATTGCTACGACGGTCGACATTAGAGACGTCTGTCTAGATCAGCTGACAAAGATAACGAATTCCCTCGGCTGACAAGATATCTTCATAGAGAATATCGTCCGGGTATATTAGCGGATTCTGGCGGTCTCTAAAAACCCTCGCCCTGCGAAGAGAGCCCCTCATGATTTGCGCTCCAATGTCGTAGCCTATGGATCATCCAGGTACGCCGACATTGTCTCGGGAAAAATTGTTAGTGGAGGGGTGGTACTTATAAAGGTTGTGGTTGAACGGAAACCTCGGGTTAACGAAGAACATAACCTGCTCGGAGCAGGTTTGAGATGCAGCGTAAATTGCCATGGCAGCATACCTCGGTTAAAACCTATCCACCTTTCGTAGTACGGGTTAATCGGGAAGTTATGCCACACTTGATCAAGTTACTCTCGAAGTTACCCAGATAAGCCAGTAACCCCGCATCGTAGTACAGGCCCCTGGAAGTTGAATCAAGTTCAACACAACAACCACAGGAAACCACCACAAAATCAACCATCTTTGACATGGCAGAATAGGGTGCAGTTTTACAGGCTGATTTTTACACTCTGCTGTCCTGACCCATCACTGCATGGCAAATCCTATAAACAACAGTGTTCAAATGTTTCTCCTTTTCCATCCTCCAGAGAAGACTGCACAAAGAGAGAAAAGATGGACAGGTCCTCACCACTTGGCGTGGGTCTCTGGCATGATGTGCTGTGCAGTGTTCCACAAGGCCATCCTGGTCCAGGTTCGGGGAGTTGCAGTAGGGGCAGGCAAATGTGTACCGGTTCGGCACAGGACTGTCACACACACACACACACACACACACACACAATTGCTTCCTGTTAATCATCCTTGCTGTAATCTAACCACACTGAGACCAGTACTAGATTGGAAAGAGGACACAGCCCAAATATGCCTCACCTTATTACAGTAGGCTGGGTCTGGGCTGAACTCCTCACTCCTTCCTCAATGTACTCCTGGTATTTGGAGCAGGTGGAAGTGTGGCTCCGCATCTGGAACAGTGGAACCTGACACACACACAGACAGACAGACACACACACACACACACACACACAAATGTAAAGACTTACTATGGGATAAACTAGGCTTAACTACAAGTCCAACAACATATTTCCTAATAGGCCTGGGTGAATAAAACCACTTGTTATCATTATTTTTTGGCAATTTCTATCAACAAAAAATAACAAAAAAAATATATGCTTTGGCATATCAAATGGGCAATGTGTGCATATGTCTATGAAACTGCTCAATAATCAGACGCAACACAACTGTCACAACCTCTCAGTTAAGTAGAAAACAAATTAACTGTCTGACACCCACCTCTGTGCCACAGCCCTTGCATGCACCAACCGACGTGTGGATAGCTGCGTCTAGATCATTGGCTCGGGTCCAATTCTCCAGCCCCGATCGGCACACAGCACAGACGGGCTTCTGAGGTCGGAGACATTCCTGCAGACAGCCCTGGCAAAACCTGAGCGTGACAGAGGAAACTTTTGAGGATATCTCCAAATATCATGAAAGAGACAGGCAGACTAAAAGACAAATATATGGCAATAGGATAATACTGACATGTACCAATTGGTATATAAAATTGTAGTTCTCCCTCTTATCTACATCCCTTGACTTAAACTGACTCTCAACTGTCATTCCATTCCTTATGCAAGCTAGCACTTATTAATAGCCTGGGTGAACCCAGACGAACCTGTTAGCAAATTTGCTAACAGGTTCATCTGGGTTGACCCAGGCTAACTTATTATTACACCATTGTTTTGATTTCACTGTTTTGATTGTTTGATCACAAAATAGTCAGTTAAATGAATACATTTAAATGTAAACTAACAGAAGAGCTACTGAGCTAAGGTACTGGGGCTGGTAAGTATGTGCCAGGTTTGACAAAGAAACTGAAACCCTCTACAATGCAAAGGTAAAATAACGCATTAGGTTAAATCGAGAACATGTCTGGTCTAGATAAAACTATGATTGACAGGGTGGAAATTCAGTATACACCATTTCTAAGCACGCAATGTCCTCGATTGTTGTGGTATGTGATATCCTATTCCAAAGGCTGAATATGAGAACATCGCAACACTTCCTGACACTAGGTCTGGAAAGGACTATGGGACTTGTGGTACTTGACAGCATTTTAGCGCTAAGCATTGACACCAGTAAGACGATATAGAACAACATTTCCCAGAAGCCCTTAACACTGCCGTGCCACGATGTAAACAAAACTGAAAGTAAAAGCCGTAACATCTCCTTGAAGACTCACTAAATTGCATGTTCCAAAATATGACTATATAAAATCACTAATAGTCGCATCATTAAATGAACCACAGTGCATTATGTTATTTGTTTCCACTGCCTGAGTGTGAACGCACAAAGAAAAACTCGGCAAGATTTCGAGTCCATCTGCTATCTCGCATCGACAGAACTAAGCTTTGACGCGCTTGTAGATGTCGTTAATACTCACGTATGACCACACTGTGTAATAACAGGACTGTCGAAGATTTCGAGGCAAACTGGACAAACGAATTCCGTTAAATCTCTTTCTCCAGCGAGTGCATTTGTTTTTTTCTGCGCCGCACCAAGGCTCCCTAGCATCGCCATTTCTTCTCTGTGTTGTCTTCCGCTCTGAACTCCAATCCCCGAGAGTACAACGTCACAATGGAATCTAACAAGAGGAGGAGCGAAGACAAATATAACAGTCTTAAAATAGTAAAAGTAGGCTAAATAGAAAATATTGTTTCGATAGAGTAACTAGTTCTTATCACGTCTGCGAGAACTTTCCCCACACATTATTGGTTTATTCTTCATTAAACTGAATGCACGAGATGCCATGGCTGAACAGATGTTTTTTTTTATTTTTTTTTTTTAAACAATTTCAATACTTTATTTTGTACATTTTAAGAATTTTTTTAAATTTTAGTGAATTTATGAAGCAATACTTTAACAGTCTACCGGTATATGAAAATTGTTTTAGGACCATCTGCAGTGGATACTTTTAACTGAGAAAGACTGCAACTGCTGTGTTACATTCACTCAAGTTGTTGATGTTTTTTGTATGTGATGATAACACTCTTTGGCCGCAGAGAGCAATCTGAACATCTGCAGTCGGATTGCCCTAAGTGCACGTGCCAGTTGGTACTGATGAACTGTCCGAGAGGCACGCATGCGCATTACAGCGATGGGGATTTCCAGCAGAACACGAAGGTAAGGTGTTAAATGAGACTGGCGTCTAATTACTGTCAACATAATTTGGTGGGAAATTATTGTAATATTAGCAGTGTATACTAGCGTGGACATCACTGTGTTTCTCTTGAGGTCGTCTTAATGATTTTATCATCAGCGCGTTGCCTCTTCGTCGATTTAAAGTGATAGGCTAGCTTGCTAGCCTGAATTGGGCGTCTCTGTGCTTGGGGGCCGTGCCTGGGACTCGAGGATGTAACATGGCTAACGACAGCTAACTAGCTAGTTAGCGTTATCGTCACTTGTGCTGTGGCATTGAACAGCTTTGGTCGGTTTAGTTTATCGGTCTGACGTGCTACCAAATTAAAAACTAGATCCACATCAAATGACACACTGGAACCTCCTTAGTACAAGTGTGCACACCCGGGTCGTCATACATTTCTCCATACCACATATGTAGTTAGCCAGTTAGCTTTGTCGTTAGTTTGTTTTTATTGTAATTTATACCTGCGACACAAACACCATATGAGCAAGTCCATTTTATATAGATTGATTATTTAGCCGTCTTTCTCTCACGGTTCCACTGCATCCATTTTGGCTGCAGTGATTTGGCTGTCGAACGTCAGCTTGTTAGCAACACCCCCCTTTGCGTGTCTACGAGGATGAAAGCATCACCCGTGAACGGCGGTGCAGAGAGAGAAGGGCGTGTGTGCAGAAAAACCGGTTGCATTCAGACCGAGATAGCTCGCTGGCTAACGAGGTTCAACGTAACTGTTTTATACTCTCCACGACACTGACGCACACGCAAATGTCAAACGACGGGGAGTCAGCGTAGCAGAATGTTCGGCAGTCACAGAGTTGGTGTGGCAGCCATAGACGCAGTTCGAAGCACACGGCTCACATCGCTGCTTATCATGGACGTTGAGTAGCGTTGGGGTAGATATGTAGGGTGATGAATTTAAGCGCGAGGCCATGATGGTGGAGGGTGCACTCTATAATGCGGTGTGCCATTGTGTCATCACTTCAGGACGGCGGCAGCGAGCAGGTGCAGCTGTAGTGAACGGTTACTTAACGGTTCGATGGAATACAGTGAGGTGGGAGGAGAGGGATGCATGCATGCACACATCCCACACAAGGCACGTACACTGCTAGTGATGATGTGGGTGTGTTTCTCCATCCTTCACTATCTGAACTCCAGTAACACACACACACACACACATAAATGCATGCAGATGAAGGAGAGAGCATGATCATTAAGGTGACACAGGTCATTTGGAGTTTGACATGTCTATTTGGACTGTGTGTGGTTCTGACTCATTGCATACTCTCCATGTCAAGCTGGCAACGTCTTTGCATGAGTCCAGTCGCTGGCATTGCTGTCATAGAACAAAGCTCCAGTGCTTCCTGCTGATAGAAATGTAGTATATGTGTGTGTATTTGTGAACGATCCAGTTAAGTGTCATTCAGATTAGTTTGTTTTTCTTTGTTGTTGTTTTCTGTGTTGTTGTCACAGCTCCAGAGTTGTTGTCCTCCATCTGTGCAACCACCCCCTGACGTGTCCCTGTTGACCTTGAACTTGAGTGTTTGCCTTCCACCCTGAAGCCCCAAAGAGAAGTGCGTGGACGACCAGCCCTGGTTTCCCCTCCTGCTCCAGCCTGACTCTGCCCTGCTCTGTGGAACTTCTACGTTTGAAACGGTGCCCTGGCATGCCTGTTGGCAGAGGAACGGACTGCGGGCACACACTCGGCCAGAAATAAAAACGAACAAACAAACGAGTGCCACCTCAAACCGCTGCCCATTTCCCCCATGGAGGCTGCCAGGGCCATAGAGTTGGCCTCTCACAGTCTGTCTCGTGTGTGTGTGAGTTGACTACGATGCTGTTGCGTTGTTAAGAGAGACTCCACCTTACCTTCCTCTGCCCCCTCACCATCACTAGTACATCGCCCCCCCCCCCCCCCCCCCCCCCCACCCCACTTTCGTCTTCCAGTGCAGGGGGTCCCCAACATGGCCGGGGTTGCCTGAGCGTACCTTCCCAGGGAGTAGGGGGATGAGAGAGGGAGTGGCGCCGGCTACGCAGCCCACCGCCACCCATGGATGCCAAGCTGCGCGAGGACCTGTTTAGGAGGTATGTGGCGTCGCTGGAGAGGCGGCTGGAGGAGGGCGAAGGAGGAGGAGGGGGAGGGGGGGGGAACGGTGGTGGCGGCGGTGGTGGTGGCAGCAGCACCACCAATGGGAGCAGTGCAGGGAGCAGCGCCAAGGGCGACCGTCCGACAACGACCACGACAGCACACAGCAGCAGCGAGGAGGCGCTCGTCTCCACGGCGACGGCCCTGCTGGGGGCGTACCAGCCGGAGCCGGCGCAGCGGTTCCGCCTGCTGCGGTTCTACGAGGTGACGGAGAACGCACTGCGCTCGCCCCGGGGGTCCAGCCTCAGGGTTCTGGAGGCGGCCTTCGCCACACTGGAGACCGTCTGCACCAACCTGCTGCTCTTCCCCTGGAAGAAGGAGTTCCGCTGCATCAAGGTGAGGGCACCAAGCTTTCAGGAACACCTGAGTGTGGAGGCTTTTTATCTTTCTTTATGGTTTTCCTTTCAATTGAACTTTAGTTGAAGTGAAGAAAAACTTGAGTTATCTGTATAACAAAGTATATGATAACTTCAATAATTGCATTTGATCAATACTATTGAAAATATTAGATGAGCTGGAAATCAATGTGGTTTAGAATGTGTTATCTTGAGTATATGTTATGTATTGAGAAAATTCTGACATTGTAATGGTTTTTATTCAAATGCTTGACAAGTGTTTAGCTGAGACCTGTCTGCATATACTGACGTTGCTAATGTGTGTTTGCGCGTGTGTTTGTGTCTCTGTGTGTGTTGTGTGTCTGTCTGCATGTGTCTTGTGACATGATGTGGCTTGACGCGACCTTGCCTGTCCGGCGGCAGACCTTCACGGGGCCGTACGTGTACCAGCTGCAGTCGGCCATGTGCGAGTCGGACCTGCGCTCGCTGCTGCGCTCCATGGGCTACACGCGCAGCGAGCAGGACACGCACTACCAGGCACGCGAGACTCCCCCGGGCGGAGCCCTCCACCTCCGGCAGCTGGCCTTCGAGCTGCTGCTGGCCCAGGCCGAGTGCCGGCTCCTGGGGGAGGTGGTGGCGCTGGCCCGGGGGGCTGCCACCGAGCTGGAGGCCCTGGAGCTCCGGCGGGCGAGCAGGGAGGATGCGGCCGGCTGCGCCGAGGCTCTGAGGCGCCGCGATTCGCTCGCGGCCATGGACATGGCGAGGCTGTCGCTGCGGCCGGCCGACATGGAGCGCGCCGCCACGCCGCACCACCATCACCACCACCACCACCACCATCACCAGCTGCGGCGGTCCGGGCGTCCGTCCAAGTCGGTGGACGTGACGGACAGCGCGGGCCACTGGCACCCGGCCAGCAAGCCGGTGCTGCGGACCTCGCTCAGCCTGCGCAAGGAGCCGCTGTTCGTGGACGCCGAGGAGGAGGAGGCTCGCGACGAGATCCTCCGGCCCAACGCGCCGCTCTTCTCCCTGGCCTCCACGCCCTCCTACAGCCCCTCGTCGTCCTCGTCCTCCATCGCCGCCGTCGCCTCCGCCGCCGACTTCTTCCCCATCCAGTCCCCCCCGCCGCCCTCCTCCTCTGACCCCTACTCCTACCACCTGTCCTCGCTGGACGAGGTGGACCTGTACACGGAGCGCGGCGGCGCCGGCGGGATGGCCCTCGGGGGCCGCCAGACGCCCTCCTCCTCGGCGGCCTCGGCCTCGTCGTCGTCGCGGCCGCCCAGCCGGGAGCCGAGGGACGGCTGGCTGCTGAAGGCCCACAGCGGGGCCAAGTGCCAGGGCTGTGGGCTGGGCTGCTCGGTGCTGAGCTCGTGCCAGCGTTGCGACACGGTGCTCTGCTCCTCGTGCATGGCCTGCGAGCCCACGCCCTGCTGCGGCTACCAGGACTACCCCAAAGTGGCCACTGTGACGCCCCCTGCCCTGCTGCGCCAGCTTGACGGCTACCTGCCCGCCAAGGAGAAGCTGTCCGTCTACTCCAACGCGCACATGCACACACACCCCCACACACACCCTCACGCCCACGTGATCAGCCACTCACACCTGCACCCGCACCCGCACCCCCACCCGCTGTCCCACTCGCACTCACAGCTGCTGGACAAGCCCATGATGAGCGCCAAGCTGTACCCTAGCAAGCCCGTCGCCATGGTGACGACCTCTGCCCCCAGCGGCATCGGCGTGAGCGACCGTCTGAGCGTGGGCAGCTCGTCGCGCTGTGGATTCTGCAACAAGCCCGGGGCAGCGCACACGTGCGTCAACTGCTCCAAGGTGTCGTGCGACTCGTGCATGGGTCTGTACGGCGGCGACGTGTGCACGCGCAAGACGCCACACCACAGCTTCCTGCCCAACCACCAGCTCAACTTCAAGTCCAGCACCATCTCCCACCTGGTCTACCGGTAGACACACACACACACACTCACACATTCTTACACTGTCACACACACACACACACACACACACACACACAAATATGCAGGGCCAGGAATCCTGAACTTCTGTACTGTTTACCCTCTTATAGAATCTAACTCCAGAATAGTCGCCGTCCTTGTTCTGGTCCGATTCCACAGTGAAAATGTCCCTGGCCAGGACCAGACGGATCCCTGATTCAGCTGCTGTGTGGGCTTCTCTCCATTTCTCTGTCCCTCCTCTCCTCTTCTCTTCTCTTCTCTTCTCTTCTCTTCTCTTTCTTAATTTCTTTTTGCGGGAGCCGCCTCCTCATATCAGCCCTGGAATGTACTTATAGCCCATATCTCATCGGGGCCATCACACTGCCTTGTAGAAATTTAGGCTTGAAGGCATTTTTTCTTTCTTTCTTTGTTTTTTTTTTTTTCTTCTTCCACCAGGCCCTTTCCTCTCTCCATCTGCTCTCGTTTTGGCCATGTGATCTTGTAATTTGTCCCGTACCTGAATTCTTGGCCTACTTAAAAACAAGCAACTAAAGAAGAAAAACAAATAAACAGACACACAAACACACAACAGCTACAACAACAACAGACATGACTGACTTTAGCCTCGAGCGGAGCGCTCACCCAGCCGTTTGAATTTTATCCACATAGATGTTTGCAGAAGACTCTCTCTACCCCCCCCCCCATCTGGATATTCACAATGTGTGGAAGAACCTGTTCAGACTTAATCAACTGAGGAAAACAAATGAAAGAGAAGAACATTACACTGGAATCCAATAGTATATATTTTGAATCATTATTGTATAGACCTAATGTGCGACTGTTGGTTCAGGGTCGTGGGTGGTGGCTGGGTGGGGGCGGGTTTGTGTTGGGTGGAAGGAGGAGGGGGGGGGGCTTGAAGGGAAGGATATTGATAGTTTGTATCAAAGATGATAGTTAGCCACTTAACTGTGTAGTCCACCAATGAGCAACGCCTGTGTCAGTTTACCCTTGTAAAAAAAAAAAAAAAAAAAATAAGAAAAAGAAATAAGAAGAATCAAGTCATCTCTAAGATGTCCAGAGGCTGCTATGGAGTATTGAAACCAGGTGGGATGCTCTAGGTTGCATTGTTTTGTTAAATATTTTTTTTTTCTTAGATATTGTGTGTGTGTGTGTGTGTGTGTGTCTGTGTGTGTGAGAGAGAGAGAGAGAGAGAGAGAGTGTAAAAATGTTACTCACACCTCATCCATCTCAGTGTGATGTTCCACTTCTCCCGTCCATGTCCAGCAGGTTTCTAATCGACAGCAGGGAGTCATAGTGGAAAAGCCTCTCAGAGATAATATGATGAAGTCCTTAGATCTCAAGGGTGAAGGAAGTTAACCTTTTTTCCATAAATGAAAGAATATAATTTTATTGCTGTTATTGCAAAGACACAAGCGCCATGTGCACATTTGATCTGTGATTACTTTTTTTTTAAATATATATATATATATCGTATCTTTTTTAAGTGTGTGTGTGCAAGTTATGGTTTGTAATGTTGGTGTGTTCATTTTGTTTTCTTCTTGAGATTCTCTTGTGTAACACTATTTGCAGTAAGGACACAAACCTAAGCAGTATGGCTTTCTGTTATGGCTGAACCTGACCCACAGACAGAAACCCACATCGGAGGAGAACCGGGAAGCTGTAGTGCTATAGCTATAGTATAGTGCACAGTGCACAGCACAGCACGCCTTTTTGTTCATGCATAATACACACTAGTCCTCCCCCTCAGTCTGACTGTGTGTGAAGACTTGCTTATAGAAAATGGAGTGTAGTAGCCAGCTCTGTCAGAGAGAGAGAGAGAGCGAGCGAGAGAGAGAGAGAGAGAGAGAGAGAGAAAGAGAGGGAGCAATGGCACAATGACAATAGCCATGATGGAACAGATCGGAGTTGTCCCTGTTGTTCGCTGCGTAAGGGAAAGGCGCTGCGAGATCATCATGACGGGAGTACTCGCAGGCATAGCTTGTGTTAGTGCTCAGTGTCAACCAGGGATGGAAATTAGCACCAGCCAATTACGGGTTAAATAGGAAAGAAAATTGTTTACCGCTGAGTGGCTGGAGAACTTGACCGTTTATCTGTAACTTGCTAGTAGACGTTGACATTTTCCATTCCTGGTGCCAACCCCTCTAGGGAAGCATGGTGAGATGGTCAGATGTCGGTGAGACTACAAGCTTCCTTAGGGGGGTGGTCCACCATCTGTCCTCTCCATTTTCCTATGAACGACGTCTTCTCTGGGCGATTGCTAGGTTGCCCTCCATCACAGTGTTTAGGGTGAACTGAACATAAGTCAGGTCATTCGGGTGTAACAGTTCCGTCATCTGTTGGGGCTCTCTGGAGTGTGTAGGATGATCCCCCAGCACTGAAAGGACAGAGAGTGTGTCGCGCCTTTTGTTTCGACTTTCGGATTCTTAAGGAGTTCACTCCCAGTTAGTAACTTGAGTTGTAGGTCTGCTGTGATGGGGTGCCAAATGATAAATACTTCATTTAAATTCTGCAGTTCCCTCTCTCTGACACCAGAGGTCACCCTTTCCTGAGGTTGTCACACATGCCCACTATCTGAATTGGGTCTCCTCCAACCTTTTCCATCTCTACTGCACACACGGAAGTTTGTAGGCTTCACCTCCTCTCTGATGCTGTGTCTGTCTTTCAGGTGATAAGGTCACGGCAGTATTTCCATGTACAGAGCCAAGCATGCACTCTAAATCAAAGATTCTAGAACAGAGCTCTGTTCTAGAATCTTTGCTCTAAATGCTCACCTTAACTTTCTCCATTCATTTCTGCTCTCCTCCAAACACACCACCCCCACCCACCTCCTCCGTAGTCAAAATGCTACCAGTGGAGAAGCACCAAGCACTGTCTGTTTGTGTGTGTGTGCCTGTGTACTGTGTGTGTGTGTGTATGTATGAAGGGTTCAAAGTCTCCTTCCCAATTTTACACACTTTGATCACTGGACAAGGGAACAGAGGGAAGGAGCCAGCCAAAATGTTTGTTGGTGAAAGTATATAAATATATATATAAATATATAAATATAAATGAGTTATAAAGCGATGATTTTATAAAATAATTTGAAGAATAAAATTCTAAAAAAAAAGATGCAATTGGTATGGTTTTGTTTTCATTGTGTGAGTTATTGTTATGCTAAGTGTAGAAACTCATGGACCTTTTCCTCTTAGACCCATGAATAGAGAGCACACAATTTCCATTTATAACCTGTCCATTGCTAATTCATAATTTTAAGTATACATATTTTTATATTAATGCACCTATGAATTATGCATTGACTTTGGATGGCATCAAATTTATGGCCATATTGCAAATCTGACATCTGTTTAGGAGACTCTTAAAGATCATCACAGGTGCCTGGATTATTTATGAGGAGTGCTGAATTTTTAAGTGGTTGCTGACAGTGTTTTAATATGGTTTGAGCAGCGGTGACTGACAGGCAGCAAGAACAGTAGATTTGCCTGCATACGCTGCTATTGCATCATCAGCCAGTAGGGGGAGACAAATGCTAGTGAATACCAGAGCTCTGAGATTATACCAGGAGTTGGTCTGGGTTAATGGGCAGATTAATTTCGTGTCTGGTCCCAGATTTTTGGAGATAAATAGAGATAAATAGGCATTTATTACTGCTTCACTGCTTCAGTGTTTTGATTGACTGCATTAGGCTATGTAAATGGTAATTTAGTGTGGGCTTAAAGAGGGCAGGCAGATTCCTTCTGCAGAGATGCACTCACTCGTCGTCAAAACAGTGTTTAATTTTGCGCTACTTGCTATTAAAGGGAATGGCAAATGTCACTCTCATTGGTTTAATAGATGTTACGTCCAAAACAAACCCATGTCTTATTAGGAAACAATGTGCCTGACAAAGAGATGAATTTCCTTTCATCTTCAGAAATCAGACCAACGTTTAAAAACAAAATGTTTATGGAATGTTAGTCAGAATGTGTGTGTGTGTGAGAGAGAGAGAGAGAGAGAGAGAGAGAGAGCGATTGAGTGCCATTCCATCCAGACTGACAAGATATCAGTGCAATCAGTGCACAGCTGCACAAACACACATAGATCGGCAATCTGGATTGACATTCCATCAAACTCGCAGAGTGGACCTCACCTCAACGAGTGACTCTTGTCTTAAGCCTTGTGGTGATTTTTTATTTATTCACATATTTATTTATTTTGTCTTTTTTTTTTTTTTTGCTGTCACATCATGGTAAAATTCATTCATAATATTTTGTAACCACTTGAGTGTTGGTTATATCCGCTGCAGTTCTGTTCTGGCATTTGGCATATAGTGGATGACTCATACGCTCCCCGATGATTGTTCAACGGTCGAGCGATTACAAAAGTCGCCTGTCACATAACTGATTTTGCAACACGACGGCTCAGAAGCTGCGCTTTTCTCAATCTGGCTCTAGAAGGAGCTGTGAAATCAGAGGTGTTCTTGTTTACAGCGGTGAAGTGTGTCCGTATGAACGTATATGTGTGTGTGTGTGTGTCAGTATGAATATATATATATATATATATATATATAATATATATATATATATGTGTGTGTGTGTGTGTGTGTGTGTGTGTGTGTGTGTGTGTATGTATGTGTGGGTCAGTAGAGTGTGTGTGCGTGTGTGGTGCATGTGTGTGTGTGTATGTGTGTGTGTGTTTAATAAATGCGCTTGTGTGTGTATGTGTGGGTCAGTATGAGTGTGTGTATGTGTGTGTGTGTGTGTTTAATAAATGCGCTTGCATCCCAGAGGATCCTCTTCTCTCCCCACAGGAGCCGTCAGAGAGCAAGTCTCCCCCAAAGCGCTTTATCCACTCGTTGCTATGAACACGCTGTTTCTCCCATCCGTTCTCTCTGCAGGAGGCAAAGACTGAGGACAGGTAAGCCACTCAACACTGTCATCATCATTATCGTCATCATTACCACAACCACTACTACCATCATTACAGTACCACCACTACTACTACCATTATAATAATTTTCACTACAGCCATCTTCGTCATCATCATCATCATCATCATCATCCGCAGCAGCGGGCGGCTAATAAGGTGTGAAACTGTCATGTCACACCCCACAGCACACCACAGATGAGAAGAGAAACTGACAGAGAATTAGGCAGCTGTCTGCTCAGGGTGTTATCAAACCAATCAAATCCCTGCCCCAAATCTTCCTCCTCCTCCTCCTCTTCCTCCTCCTCACTTATCATTGTCTTAACAAATGCCCCTTACATCATTGCAGCAGAATTGGGTCGTACAGAGTGGACAGGAGGGAGGTCCATGTCCAGTGGGAGAGGGCAGGAGTGTTCTTTTACTTTCAGTGGATGTGTCTGTGTGTGCTGCTGGCTGTAGCCTTTGGTCGAGGAGTGTCTTCTTTGGGCAGCACACATTCTTCTCTTTCTTCCTGTTGTTTTAGGAGATTAAACTCTTTTAGCCCTCTTTCAAGAACAGTAAAGGGCCAAGGAGGGGATTTTGGCTTGCAGCTGAACCCCCTTTTAAGTGAAAGGAAAGGAGTATGTGTGTGTGTGTAAGAGAGAGAGAGAGAGAGAGAGAGAGAGAGAGAGAGAAAGAGAGAGAGATTTGGTCCTTTCTGAAATTCATCTTGTGCCATACAGCACGTCAGACAGACAAGACAACAATGCTCTGATGATACTTTGGTGTCTATAAAATGGAGTGAGCCCATTTTTACAATTCTCTGAGGTGGGTCAGGGAGGACAAGAAACAGCTCATTAAACAAAAACTATACACAACCCCAGATATAGAACAGCTCACATTAAACAAAAACTATACACATCCCAGATATCTCTACATTATAGAACAGGAAAGTGCAGTATCATCAGTAGCATTTGAATATAAAGTATTAAAGGAACCGTATGTAAGAAATGTATTTCAATTAATCATAAAATGGCCCTGATATGTCACTAGACATTAAGAAATCATGTTCATTTCAAATACTTATATCACTGACAATAGTAGACTGGCCAGGATATTGTCATTTAAAAAGTGAAGTTGCAGCCCTCAACTGATGTTGATGTTGTGTTTTGTCATGTCTTGTTGTGTTTTGGCCTGATGCACCACCCTCCACCTATCTACTAATCACGAAGTCAGTAGTGTTTTGGCATGTGGGTTGGCAACCTCGAGTCAGGGGGGAGGGGGAGGGGGAGGGTATACACCGCTCTACAGTAATTTGAAAGTGATTGCAGTACCAGTTTTGGCCACAATCTTACATATGGTTCCTTTAAGTGTTATTATTTATAACGTATAATATAATATATTAAGTTATTAATAATCCCCTTCACCTTCAATCCCTTTTCCCTTCAATAGTCATCTGATGGTGGGCATTGCTCCTATTCCTAAAGTCAAAGATAAATGATTTACTTTTCTTTGTATTTAACTGAAGAAAACTAGACCTGCACCAATCTGCAACCTGATGTACCCAAGCCCAGTAGGTGGTTTCATCACTGTCCTGTATCAAACCCACTATTGGTCAATAAATGCACCGCCAGACTAACCAACAGTTTCTTCCCCTGGGCCATACGTTCACTAAACCAAAAAAAGAACCCTCTGCAAACTGTGGCCACCCCCCAATCTTCCCCTCCCTTGCCATGATCCACCTCTAACACCACAATATTGCATTCTGTGCACCTATGCACCAGGCACTTTCCTTGCTATTAGACTGCGGATATTTTACTCATGTGTGCTGGAGGGTGTTCTGTGTGGGAGGGTCTGGAGGGTATTAATTTTGGGCTACGTTTGAGGCTGGGTGGATGAGAGTGTGTGTGAGAGCAAGAGAGAGGGCGGGGCATATTGGGGATGTTTTTTTTTTTTTTTTTTTATTGAACATAGACAGAATTACATGTTATCACAATTGGCATCAGACATGGGCACAATGATACTTCAGTACAAGAAAAATAAAAAAAAATAAAAATAAATAAGGAATGTACAGGCACAAGCATATATGGACAACACAAATTATTCTCTCCAGGCCAACCCACGTACCCCTTTTGTTAGTGTCTCTAAACAGTCCGGGCCCAGGTAAGTCATAAATGGCCCCCAAATTTTGTCAAACTTGTATGGTTCCTCTTTTAAGTAAAAGCTGAGGGCCTCAAGAGGCATGAATTCCAACACCCCATTTATCCACTGTGTTACATTGGGTGACTCTTCTGACACCCACTTTAACAGAATACATCTTCTGGCACAGAAAAGCAAAATATTTACAAGTGTCAACTTGGTGGCAGAGATATCTGGGGGGTCCATACCCAGGATGCAAAATAAAGGAGAGATGCTAATTGTTTTACCCACAACGATATTGATTTCCTTGAGTACATCTGCCCAAAACTTAGTAATGTGAACACAATCCCATAGGCAGTGAATGTATGAGTCTTCCTCAGTTTTGCACTTGTTACAAAACTTTGATAGGTCCGGGTTCATTTTGTTACGTTGTAATGGGGTGATGTGTAGTCTGTGTGTGATTCTAAATTGTAGCTCCTTTGCTTTGTTAGTGGTAAAACAACCATTTAGATGAACCCATAGCTTGTCCCAATCCTCTGTTTGTATTTGTACACCAAAGTCAGTCTCCCATTTTAAACGCACTGTTGTTGTGTCCTCTTTCATTACCTTGCAGAACTCTATATAAATTCTTGTAACTAATTTTGTAAATCATTTTCACCGGTGAATATTATCTCCAGGGGTGAAGTTGTACAACTAGTCTGACACTTCTTGGCAGTGTTTACAACATAGCTACGCAGTTGGAAATATCTAAAAAGTTGTGTGGCTGGGATTTCTTTTTCAGTTATCGGCTGATTAAAGCTTAACACTGAGCCATTTACCCATATATCCCCTAGTGTCCTAATACCTTTGTCATACCACACATTGAAAGAACCTTTCTCAAGACTGGGAGGGAAACCTGGATTGAAATGCAGTGGGGTCAGTAAAGATGTGACTTTATCCTGGCCTTCTATTTTCCTTATCAACCTCCAAACTTTAAGTGTGTTTTGTAAAAGAAAATCTCCCTTTACAGCTGAACTTGCCCATTTCTTTGACGTGTATAGAATGTTCTTTAAAGGTATAGGGGATGTCTTCTCAGACTCTATATCCAGCCATGTGGATTCTGGATCCTCCTGAAACCAGTCTCGAATATATCTGCAATGACATGCCGGGGATGTTTTTCTGTGTTCTGTGTGTGTGTGTATGTTTAATTATTTAATTATGAATTATTTTTCACTCTTTTAAAAAAGCACTGACCAAGAGTGGCAACTTGAATTTCGTTGTATTGATACTCTTTTATGTAATGACAAATAAAGCTTCTATCTATCTATCTATCTATCTATTGCTGTGATGCACTATTAGTAGGCTACTCCTCTCCTGACACTATTAGTGTCATTGGCTAATTTAATTGTAACATGTTTGTATAGAGAGTGAATACGACTGGAGAAATAATGCTCCATTGTGGAGCCCTGGAGTGTGATCATAAGAGAGGTCTATACACAGCTCTATATTTACAGACACACTGTACTCGGTCAGTCAGACAGGACTCAATCCATCTGATGATTATGTCACCATTAACTCCCGAGTCCAGTAGCCTCTCCATCATGATGTGAGGCATGATGGGATATAATGCTGAGGAGAAGTCTATAAATCAAACATGAGCATATTGTTTGGGATCAACATGACAATAACTACTATGGAGCACATACAATAAGGCCTCATCAGTACTCCTCTCATTCCTATATTATGCAATTTGTAAAGGGTCGATGACATTGCACTTCCCTAAGGACATTTATTTTAAATGAGAGAGAGAGAGAGGAGAGAGAGAAGGTGACAAGTACAAGGAACAGAACAGGAAGAGGAGGAGGAGTGAGCCTTTCCTGCTTTCCTCGGTACTGAGTTTAATATTGGAGGTAGGGTGGAAGTGTCTCCCCCCCCCCCACACACACACACACACACTGACACAGACAGTGACACACACAAAGTCCCTTGCACACATCTTACCTAACAAAGGGAGCTGGTTACGTGGGTGAGGTGAAAGCTGCGTGGTAGCAGCAGGAAACAGGGAGGAGCTGAGTTACTTGTCTGCAGATGGAAGATGTGTGAGTGTGTGTGTCTTTATGAGAGAGTGTGTGTGCGTGCGTGCGCGCACACCATGTGTGTTTGTGTGTGTGTGCACAGGTATCTTTACTGAGTGCTTCAGAACCAATGAATTTCAGATGTGTATATCTCTTCACATGTGGTCATTTATCACTGACCCACAGCAGTTTGAGGCTGTCTGTGGAATACTAAAAACTCTCTGCTGCTTTGCCACTCTCCTATCATCTTTTGACTCACTGTCTCTTCCTCTGCGCATCCATCTTCTTATTATCTTGGGTCCCCTCTCCCTCCCTCTCTCTCTCTCTCTTTCTCTCTCCCTCTCTGTCTCTCTCTCTCTGTTTGATTTACTCCATACTGTCTTACCACTGTTAGATAACGCTATCTGCTGCCGATGCCATGTGCCGATGCCATGTAAACACCACACAATGCTGCAGTTCCTGCTGCTCCGATAGCTTATTAGAGGCTAATTGGGTTGCTGAGGGAGAGTGACACTAAGCCTTACCTTTCCCATCAAAAGGAGCCTCTGCCTCTGCGCTCTGGGGGAAAACAACAGGGGGCAGATAAATGGGGCAGATAAATGGGCTCCGGATGGCAGTCACATGTCAGCGTACTCACCAGACAGGGAACATGATAGAGGCAGATACACACACACGCGCACACACAGACACACACACACACACACACACACAGACACACACAGACACAGAGGAAGAGACACACACACACATAGACATGCACATGGCATGCAGGCTCTTAGTCCTTGTCCCCACCTTAGAGATAGACAGTCGTAAAAATAGGCTCACCCCATTTTATAGACAGCAAAGTACACATTGATTGTTCTGAGAACACAGAGTGTTTGAAAAGCATAGAAGATTGACACAGATAAAAGTGACAGCATGAGATGGGGAAAGCGAGTGATTGGAGGGTGGAGAGGGGAAAAAGGGAGTGAATGAGAGAATGGAGATTTTAGAGAGTGATTATTATCTGATGGACAGGTTGAGAGCCGGCCGTACTGACATCCAGAAAGGATAAGAGTGAGATAATTACAGAGTCATTTAGAAAGAGAATGTATGTGCGTGTGCGTGTGCGTGTGCATGTGTGTGTGGGACAGAGAGAGAGAGAGAGGCAGGGAGGGAGAGAGATGCATTGCCTGTGTGTTTCAGGGTGTGCACATGAAGCTCTGTCTGTGTGTGTGTGTGTGTGTGTGTGTTAGTGTGTGAGCATGTGCATGTGTGGGTTTGTGTGACTGTCGTTTGTATGCATCAGGAAGTAAGAACAGAGAGAGAGAGAGAGAGAGAGAGAGAAAGAGAGAGAGAGACAGACAGAGAGAGAGAGAGAGCATATGGGGGAGAAGTGAGACGCTGGTTTTCAGGGAAGCGTCGGCACAGTGCTAATGAGTTCAGTGGCTTGGCTGTCGTCACCGGAGAGCGTTGGCTAAGTGAGAAACGATGTAAATGATGCCTCTCTCTCCACACGAGGGTTTAATTGCCTGGCACATAATCCAGCTGAGAGGCTTTCATAACGCAACTGGCTCGGACCCGCACCCAGAGGTCCCTCCCAGGCCATGCCCACTCCATGCCGTGCGCCGTCTGGGCTTACAGTACATGACATGCATTTTTACTTCAAGTAAAGCCCACATCATATGTCCGCTGTTCGCATGCACAGAATACAGAAAGAGAGCAAGCAAGACATCATGAAACAACCTTCACACAGGGGAAAGAGCAGAGAGGATTGTTTTATTATTTTTTTTATTGCAAATTTGATTAGAAGAAATCGAACTGCCTTACAATGGTTTCTAATGGACATAAAGGGCTGACGGACAAGGTGAAGGACAAGGCTTGAGCGCTAAGAAGGGGGAAAGAATGGGCTGATTGATGCCAAGGCCGCAGAAACGTGCCATGGTGAGCACACAGGGAGAAGCAGTGGAGTGTCCTCAAATGTGTGTATGTACCCTGTGTGTGTGTGTGTGTGTGTGTGTATACAATACAAAGGGAGTCTATCAGAGGTTGACAGTCCATAGTGACTATGGCTTGCTTTCCTGAGGGAAGGCGCATGACAGACACAGCCTAGTCCAGCTGGCTGAGAGGACTGTGAAGAGAAACCTGACTAAAAGGGAAAAAAAACAACAAAAACAATGAATTGCTTGAACCTCACAAACAGAAGCTCCTCTTCATAAAGCCAAGATGCACATGGAGGGCCAGTTATCCTTGGAGAGCCAGTTTTCCTTCTGTGCTATCACCAGGCAGGACATCTGCACAGACCACACTCTGTCTAACATGACAACTAACATGACATCCCGCAGTTTAGCAATCTGGTATCTGTGTATCTGAAACACCCACAGCGGGAGCCATCCATCTCACTCCAAGTGTGAAGCTGAGAGTAGAAGCAATTTCGGCCATCTTATATTATGCATACATACATATCATGTCACAGCACAAACGTTCATGATATATTAATGGATTTGTTGGCAATCGTTTATTGTTTGTTTGCAATTGCTTGTTTATGAACTCCAACTAGCAGGCCACAGAGTCCCGTCATGTTCTACTCACTACTGTGTCTGCCTCTCTGCAGTGTAGCTGGCCTCAGGCTACCGTGACGTGACCTTTCACCTCATTGTTTGTGTTGACAAAAGTGACATGAATACCTGTCACCATACCATCTGCTGAGACCTTGCCGCACAGAGCTGGTCATGGTTAAACATACACACACAGAGACACACACACACACACACACACACACACACACACATACACTCCAAAACACACACAAAGACTGAATTCAGGAACACTCAAGTTGTCTCATCAGGTATTCCATCACATGTTATCCCGATTCACCATTTCCCTTAAGTCAACTCTTTAATATTTGAACATTTTTTTTTCTTGCAAGGCTTTGTGTGGTTGCCAGAAAGCAACGATCCTCGAAGATGATGCCAGGTCTGATGCAAATTAAGGACATTTTTTTTAACTAATTCCCTAAAGTATCTTTGCTCTGTCTTTGACATGAATTAAAAATAAAACTTGGCTGTTGGTATACGATACACCAAATCCCCTCAACTAGAACACCATCTCCTTAGAGTTCTGTATGAAACATGGAGACAACTTGTGTGCTTTTGCATGACTTAAAGTTTCAACACCCTGTGGAAGCTTACACAATCACACATCACTGAAATAGACTGGATTTCATATATATATAAATATTACTGCTCAAATTAAGCTAACACTTCAATCATACACTGGATCGGTACTCTGACACTGTTTGGTTCTAAGCACAAGTAAAACTTTTGAAGCGAGTGTTTTATTTTGCAAGAACTCGTTTGAGACTGGGGAAAAGGGTGGAAGGTTTCAAAAAATGTGTTTTAACAATTGTGGAAAACTGTAAGTGTTCCCTTAATTTTTTTGAACAGTATGTATATATATATATATATATATATATATATATCCCACTTGAACTTGACATATATATATATCCAAATCTCTCTGTTATCCCTTTGTCTGTTTGCAAGTGTGTGTGTGTGTCTCTGTGTCTGTGTGCATGTGCACATGTTTGTCTGCATACAAGAGAGACAGAGAGGCTCATAGAGAACCAGATAGATGAATAACAAGTTGTGGATGCCCTTAAGTGGCCATGTGATCGCATAAGCCTTTGAGACACTGGTGGTGGTGGTGGTGGGGGGTTGAGTTGCCATGTTCCAATGTTTGTTTGTGTTGCCTGCTCACACACATTATGGGCTTGAGTGGGGAAGAAAGGGGTTGTGTAGGGTGGTGGTGTGGGAACTCTGCTAGTAGTGCTGAAGGATTTGTGTCCCTGGTAAAACGTCAGCCATTTCATGCCTGCAATGTGTGTTCATGTGTGGTCATGGTCAGGGAGCAATCCCATAATACATCACCTTCTGTGGTCGGGATGGCGTTGCGGCGATGTTTCTCAAAAATAGCCAGGTTGTATTTCCACCTTAGCAGCTGAGCATGCAAGTACCAGTATGGAGAAATTGGAAAAATAAAAGAAAAACCAAAACTCCAAACAATAATCTCAAATCAATCACTGAACTTCAAAAACTATATCAAAATGAACTTTGACAACCCTTTTCAATTATAGGGCAAACTGCAGCAAATCACAAAAAGAGTGTTAGGCCTATTAGCAGGGGCAATCACTTGCTCACCTCAGACCATTCTACCTCCTTCTGCTCTCAACCATAGTCCCACCAGAGAATTTAACTCTGCCGACTAAACCAATGCACAATCAATCAATCAATCAACTAACAAAACGCATCTTCTCTATATAAATATCCAATAATACATTCCATACCATAAAACCCACAGTTTCATAACAAGGCAATCCTATTATCTAATTTCATAACCTAATACATAGCATACATAACCAGAACGTCCCAAACACCCATCTTGTCCTGCACACTTGACCTCTGCCTGTGCAGTACGTCACATTCCACGAACGTATAATGTTCCTTGTGACTTTCCGTCGGGTCTTTTCTCAGTCCCCAGACCAGGAAGCGCTATTGTCCGACACAATGAAAAGTTTGCTGAATGTCCGTGTTCCCTCAACCTTCAGTTGGCCACCCTGAAAGTAAGGCTCTTAACTAATATTGTCCCGTATGCATTTTGGTGTTGCCGTTGCAACCATGCTAGATGCAGTTCGTGTTCGTGTGTGTAAATAAAGTGTGTTTGTAAACCACGTTGTCCGTTCTTTGTGTTTAGCTCCCGTATGAAATAAACTGTAGCCGTAACGGGCAACCGCACCGTTACACTTCCCCCCTCCTCTGCAGAGGACGCATGTCGTCCCGAGAAGAGCAAGGCCTCCTCGAAGCAGGGCCTCTTGAAGTAGAGCCCCTGTAGACTCTGGCCGTATGCATGTTGCTGCCACTCTCTCGACCAAGATCAAGTGTATGAGGTCATCTTCAGCTAATGGGTGAAGCTTCGGTTCCTTGAACTTCAGTTCCTTGGGTTCTTCTACCGCCACCGCCGCTGGTAGCTAAGGTGTATTAGGCCTTGATGCCCCTTGATATTGTAGACTGTGGTAGATTGATTAAGGAGCTGTCGGGGCTTAAAGCACTTTGCTGTGAGAGAAATGACAGTGGATTTGCCATCACTTTGAATCTTCAAGGGAGATTTGATCGATGTGGGCTTCATTAGGTGCACTGGATTGATCAGGGACAGAAACATCATCAAGGCACAGACGTGGTGGCTACAGGCAAAGCTAAATCACGGCTAAATCAATACACCAAGAAACAAAGGTGACTCACATATTGCCAGATTCTTTTAAAAGGGTTTGAGCCCCCTGAGGCTCTTCTTGCAAGGTCTGGTCCCAGAGGGCGTGTGCAGCCTTGTCTTACACAGGCCAGAGTGGAAACAAAGCAGAATGGACCCAAGGCCCTGAAGCAGCTGTATTTTACAATTGATCATTCATTTGACATTGTTTCTGTTCAGACTGACTCAGAGACAGATCAGGATCAGATCAGAGTCAGGTCCACTACTCTCTGCTGGGACCATAATCTGTTATTACACAGCTGAATCACACACAGCAAGGACAATGCTATAATTCAAATAAAAAGTGGCCTTAGTTCAATTGTGTTGATGTTTCATTGTGGATAGAGTTATCTCTATAATCCCATTAAAATGCAGTTCTCTCAGACAACTAAGCCAGCCAGTGTCCTGTTGGCTCCTTACAATCCTTCTCTTTACTTCAGGAAGCCTGTTCAGCTGTCACTGGTAGTCATATACAGCACAGTTTATGAATATCTATGGCCTCCTCCTCCTGCAGAGGGATTTGAAGGAATAGGATACCATACCATGAATAAATTGCTGCCAAGGAGTCTTTGTAAGAAGACAGTAGATACATGCCAGGATCAGATCCATTTCAGTGTCTGCCCCTGCTAATCAATCAATCAATCAATCAATCTCTCAGTCAATCTATCAATCTTTCTATCTACAGTTAAGAACAAAATTATTCATACCCCTGGCAAATAATGATTAAATGATTTTCTCTTTATTAATATTTTTGTTCTGACTGAAAATGACACTGCCACATGCCAAAAGGTTGCAAGACAATGTGGTAGAAACATCAAATAAACAAAAGAAGCAATTTCATCTTCAAGACTAATTTTGTTCTTAACTGTACATTTGGAGCAAGTAATTTCACAGGATATGATATGAAAATTATGACTGCTGGTTAGACTGAAATATGATGAGCTCTAATGCTCAAACAGACCTGACAGCTTCAGCTTTAAAGAGCAACAGCCAGAGACTACGGATCAGGGACAGATCAGGGCCAAGCTCGGCTTTAACCAGCACAGGGTTTCAAAAAAGTCATCTTGATGAAAAGCCTGTTATGCCTTTTGAATTGTGTAGAGCATGATGACCCTCTAGCTAGCTTTTTTTTGGTCAAGCTGAATGAATAAGCATCTCATTTATCTTGTATGTAGCATAAGGCTTCACTTCATCATCTCAATGGACCATATCTCTCTCTTCATCATGGACTGATCTATTCAGTTTCACGTATTGTGAAAGTGGATGACATACAGCTGAATTTCCCCTGTATAAACAGTGCACTCCCGGGGACTGGCAGGGAGAAACAAACTGTTTATAATGGTGGTGAAATGGCATTTAGTCACTATTTTATTTCTTGTCATAATTTTGTTTCTTAATATTATTTTGTTTTTATAGTGCTGTTTATACTTTTTACATATATTGTTGTATTGATTAATGTTTAACATGTAAAGCACATTGAGTGACCACTGTGTATGATAATGTGCTAAATGAATTTACACTGAACTAGAAGGTGAAGTGGTAGAGAGAGGGCCAAGTTAGCACTGCATATTATAGCAACATGTCTGTATGCTTTAACCACAAATCTATATGTTTGGCCTGAGGGGTTGAAACCTTGGCTGTCATATTTCCTCAAGCCATAGCAGAAGCCAGCCCTGACAAGTGGAAATGAAGCAGCTTTGGGGCCCGCATCATTTACTTACTACGTCATTGAATTTCAAGCCAAATGTATAAATAGTGAATTTGTCTGTCAGATCAGACTGGGCTGTGACAGTAATGACGTCTTCTCTGGCTTTTGTAACTAAAGCAAATCGTTATGAGGTTTCATCCCAAGCCCTTGAAAATGCTTTTGTCTGAAGCTGTTGGGTAAAATGCCATTTTTTTTTTTGATGTAGCATCTCCCTTTAATTTCTCATAAAATGAAAAAAAAAAAACAGATGCAATCGCTGAAACAAACACAATAAATGGTTTGCCTGCTACCTCAAGGCAAAGAATGGTATGAAGATAATGAAAGCCTTTATGCCCCCGCTAAGAATATGGGCTACTCACAGGAGACTGTGAGATGGAGAAAAGTGACTTACATGACAACGTTTGTCATGCTTCTAAATCAATTTATTTTCAAATAATTAAAGAAAACAATATTTAATTCTACTAAATGAACTGACAGTTTATCTATTTATTTAATTAACCATCTGGCTATTTGTCTTGACTCTGGAGGCCATAGAGGAAGACTAATAGACTCTCAAAGATGAGGGTGAACAGAGTACCGAGAGGGGTGTTTACATTCACATCGTTCACATAAATTATTTAGCGGGTCCAGCTTAATACACCTAAATCATCTGTTTCAGTTTAAATTCACCACATTTCATCCAACTCCACTTACAAGTGAGGTGCAATGTGCACATGGTCTATGCCAGCAACCAAGTTATTATCAACCTGAGGAGTGCAAAAGAACCAAGATACAAGTGATGGTGCCTACATGCGTGTGTGCATGTGTGTGCGTGTGTGTGTGTGTTTGTGTGTGTGTGTGTGGAGGAAAGGGAGTGTGGGGGGAGGTGTGGAAAAGATGAGTCTTGATGATGAGACTGTGCCCACATAATCATGCACGTTACTCGAGAGGGACTGTCCCTGCCATTAATTCACTGTTGCTTTGGGTAAGACCATCTGCTGAATAGCAAATCATGTAACGTAATGTAATTAAGCAGCATCACTGTTTATTTCTCTCCCTGCCAGATTTCGAGCACATAGTTCAACCATGCTTATTTTTCTGAATGGCTTCCACCACAGCAACAGACAACTCCATAACACGCCAGTGTGAGTTCTGAACAGAGGAACAGGCGAACCAAAAAGCTTCAAAGGGCCGTCCTGTCAGTATCCAGTAACTCTGACAAGGAGATGAAGGAGACTCGGATGCCAGAATGAACAGGAGGCGCCCGGCTCATTCCCCAATCCCTCTGATGGAGTGGCCTCTCCAGTGTCCACTGTTTAAACATTAATACCAGATTTGGACAGTTTTGCAGAGGAGATTGTCTGCTTGTAATTTTAACTCAGCCCAATGCTGGAATTACACTAGTGGGTGTGCTATCAGCAAGAGTCTGCCATCAGATACATGTACGTAAGAATCACAATTTAAATTTTGATCATATTCACTGAAACCGACACTATGCTCCGACAGAACAACATAAATCAGCCGGTTTTAGAAAAAAACTCGCACTTCTACCTCCACCTAGCCTGTTATTTGTTTTGCAAAAATCCACAGCTCCCGGTTCTTCCGGTCCAATCAGAGCAGGGCTGTGTGAGATTTGACTGTCAATCACAGTCTGGTGCAGTCTGGTGTGCACTGACTCACTGCTGAGCACAAACTCGACGAGAGGGTGCTCGGTGGTAGTCGGGGAGGGGCATGAGAGTTGTAAACCTTCAAAACTCAGGTAGGAATGTGATGGTGTGGCAAGTGCATTTGACAAGCTGACAGGTGTTGAGACAAATTTTGCACAGCACAGACATGCAGCCAGCCCGCACAAATGGTCAGATGATAAGATTCACTGGTTGCAATAGACTAAGCATGCCTTTGGGCTACATGTATGCCCATCACAGCTGATTAAAACAGACAAGGCCCATGCATGGCCATAAACTACTGCTTTGGCAGTCATGGTTCTTTTAGCAATTAATGTTCCCAACTGTCATCACATGTTTACTTGATAGTGATCTGTGTCATGTTCTCATTTTTGTAACCCACAGCTCTTAACATGGGCATGCGTGCTACTATGTGCTCATTTCTTCTCAAACAAGCATCACGTAAAAACACAGATTCATTGTGTGTGTCTTGTGTTACTTTCCATGTCTTTGCAAATGATTGGTTGGCTTGCATCCTGGTTGGAAGAAATTGAGCTTGCAGCAATAAGTGGGTAATTGAAAATAACTTTACTTTAAGCAAAAGAGAAATGTGACAAGGACCTGTTTGCCTTTTCTACTCTCTCTTTCTCTCTCCCTTTATGCCACGTTCTCTGTCTCTGTCTTCTCTCTCTAAATCTCTCTCTCTCGCTCTCTCTTTCACAAGCAGAGATAAAAAAAAAACATGAAACAGTTCCTTCTGTTTTAAAGTTTGAGCGAGCATGCAGGGGAGAGACTGTGTCCAGAGCCTGAGTCTGCCTGTCTGCCTGGGCCATGGGCACTGGCAATGATGTCCTGGAGCCAGTGGAGGGTGACACTCAGAATGCTGTGCTTTTTCGTATGCTTCTGTGTCCTTTGTCTGTATGTGCATGGCTTTTCATGCCCCAGATGTGTGTGTGTGTGTGTGTGTGTGTGTGTGTGTGTGTGTGTGCGTGCGTGCGTGCGTGCGTGCGTGCGTGCGTGCGTGCGTGCGTGCGTGCGTGCGTGCGTGCGTGCGTGTGTGCGCGCGTGTGTGTGTGCGCGCGCGCGCGTGTGTGTGTCAAACACACATACAGTACAGACACACGAGGACACACACAGACTGAGACTAATGCATAGCTGGGTTGCAGCATTGATAAGATAAGCTGCTCCATTAACTGAGTTGACACTTGGCAGGTGGCAGGTAACGAAGCTAAAGCATGGATCCAGAGAGGACAGAGGAAAGATGGTGAAACACGAAACACATCAACACATAGACGAGCTGTGACAGGGCAAAACATGAACTAAGTTTTCTACACCACTCACAAATACACAGACACAGACACACACACACACACACACACACACACACATACCACTTCAATACACATCTGCACGTTCCACCACCACCAATACATTTCATACCCTATGTTTACGCCTGTGGTCATATATCATGCGTCTGAAGGCAGGGACCGATGCTGTGTCACCTTTGGAGATGTCTTACTAAAAAACTGTTTATCTGCGAATAAAGGAGGAAGAGGAAGATACCTCCCTTCGTCCCGCCATCAGTGGCAGGAGTCAGACACGCCCTGAAGCCCAATAACATGAGAGGGGAGAGTCGGTATATCTGAGCTGTCGCATTTGACACTCTGTTCAAAGCCTGCCAGTAAATATGTGATGTGTTGACAGCACATTAAATGACAGCACATGAAAAGTCTCTGATTCTCTGTGTTTGATTTTATTTACTGCAACAGTAAATTATCCTGAATGACGCCACTTTTAGACTGATATATAATTATCCCAGAAGGTCTGTTTAGCCATCAGAGAGTTGAAAGAAGTTGCTCAAAAGATACATTTTATGTCAGCCAAATGTCTTCTGGTGAATATGATGCAGACGTTTTTTTAGCATCAGTCATTGTGAGGACAGAAATACAGACATGCATAACGGCCCCTGTTTGCTTTAAATATGTCCTGACTCGACTAACTGCTAGACTGTTACACCCAATGCACACCCATAAATGAACACACACACACACAGTGGTGGGTAGAGTACTGAAAATCTATACTCAAGTAAGTACAATTACTTCCTTATCATCTGCATATTTTATCCTCATAAAAACAGACTGTTGTTATTAACCAAGGACGACTTCTTGGTAATCCAAACAATATTTATGTACACAATATACGTGTACTTCTATCAAATACTAATTTTAATGAATGCCCAATGGAAAATGTAATTGAGTAAAGAGAATTCTAGTTCTAATATTTACACAAGTAAGAGTAAAATTACAGACTTAAAAAAGGAACGTGGAAAGTAGCCTACTCCTTACCTGAAAAAAGTACTTTTTAACTAATTTGCGTTACTTGTAACACGTTACTACCCACCACTGCCAACTCTCCACTCAAGAGTTGTGGAGGCTTCTGAAAATGAAAATCCCCAACACACACACAAAAAAAAACACACACACTTACATCATCACTGTCATCACCTCACATACATACAGCACACTGCTTGCTACAGTAAGCCTCCTCTACATACTTGCTGCACACTGCCCCCCCCCTCCCTACATACACAGCACATTGTCTTCAGGATCTTCTCCAACACACATCCTCTACATACATACAGCACACTGCCCCCACCTACCCACACACACACTACACACACACAGTCACTGCTCCACTCCCCTTCCGCCCACACACACATCTTCACTGTCATCACTCACATACATCATACATACAGTACTCTGCAATAGTAAGTCCCTTCACCATACTTGCAGTACACTCCCCCCCCCCCTCCCCTACATACACAGCACATTATTTCATCAGGAAGCTTCTCCAACACACATCCCCAGCATACTTACAGCACACTGACCCCCCCCCCCCCCCCCCAATACACAACACATTGTCTCATGAGGAAGCTTCTCCAACACACATATTGCACACTGCCCTCTCCCCACATACACAGCACACTATCCCATCTCCCCTGTCATCCCCCCAACACACACACCAAGACCCCTGGCAGTTGGGTTAGCCCCTTGAGCCGTGGATCTGCCCAAGGTTTCTTCCTTGGTAAGGGAGTTTTTCCTTGCCCCTGTTGCTCTTGGCTGCTCCTTGTTGGTGCCCCCCACCCAATCCCAATCCTCCCCCACCTTTTTTATGCAGCCCTTGCCACTTAATCTAATCTACTAAACCCCTCTTCTACTGCACTCTTTACCCCCCCCCCATACATGCACAAATAGGCTGACACCAGACATAATTTCACTGCATTTCTTACTTCCAGTAACTATATGAATGTGACAATAAACTTCCTTGTATCCTTGAAATGAAGAGAACACCTCCTCTTCTATTTGTTACAGACAGACAGCTTGTCTTGGTCTCCAGCATCCTCCCCCTATGCCCCCCCCCCCCCCCAGGTGCAGTGGCCAGTGAGCGGCAATCTAATCATCTCGATTGAACGAAAGAGGAAGAGAAAGACAGAAAGAGAGAGGGATGGATACACAAAGATGTGACAAAACCAAATAAGTCAAGCCAGCTGTGCACACATATATAGAAGATACACACACACACGCATACACACACATAGCCAGATAGTCACATAGAACTACAAAACCCACAACCCCCCACTCCCTTTCCATCTGCATTGTGGCCATCCTTCTCTCATATCTTCTCTTCCCATTCCCTCTCCTGCTATTTATTTATTTTTCTAGAGTGCCTTCGTCTTTCCCCCCAAGTATGGCAAAAGGGCTTGTTCCCCACGAGATAATAGAGAAAGACAGAGAGAGAGAGAGAGAGAGAGAGAGAGGTATAAGGTGACATATGAGCAGAGACTCAGAGAGAGATGGAGAGCATAAGAGAGTGATAATCTGCTTAAATCTGTGCCCCCTTTGAAGTCTCTTCAGCATCCTTTTGCCCCAAACAGAAAGTGCAGCCTCTGTGAGGATGTTCAACATTTACTCTGTCACTCAGGAGACTGCTTTCGTTACCTACCTACACACACACACACACCAGGTGCGCCGGATACACCGGTGCAGGGGATGCGAACCGGGGGGCAGTTGTTGACCACAACACCGACACGGCATCGCATTGATTAGAGCATTAACTAGATCTATTTACAGCGCTGTAGCTTTAATTACTTCTGCTCTAGTCTGGCCTCTTGGTCATGATGTCATGCTCAGCCAATCGGATATTTCTCCCGCCAACCAGGTGATTGGTCCAGGAAAAGGGTTATCCTATGAGCAACCCTATGTCTATGCACCAACCGTATCAATGCGACCAACGAGGCTACGATGAACTGAACTGAAGCTTAGTTCAGTTATCGTCACCACCACACTTACCTTACAAATTGCTGTGCATTCCTGCTCTACGCTACCTACAGTTGTATTTGTTCTTGAAACTTGTGTGTGGAGGACTACAGAGATCTTAGATACACTACTACATCGCTACACTACGGTGACGGTCAATGTTGATCAATGCGGAAAGCAGTTGCTAGCATAGCTGCTAAGCTAAGTGCTAGGTGCGTTCGTAGGGCTACAGAAAAATGCTACTTGGACCAATGTGTAAACAATGATCCGACAAGCTAAGGTACATGTTAGAGTATACAGTTTGAGAGCATGAGATGTAATTTTTAATTGATTCAATAAAAACAATGTTGTCATATCACTGTGTGCTATATGTTATTAACAGGCTATCTCTTATTAGGCTATCAGGTGTGAGGTTCCAAATACAGTCAGACCAATGTTGCGGTGAATCGTGCTTTATTTTTTGTGTGGGTGAAATCACATGAAAAAAGACACAAGAAACAAGACGATGTGGATGTGGTGGGACAGGATTTTCAATAATTAATGTATAACATGATTACAGTCAAACACAAAGGGAACAGACACAATTGGGTAACTAATTCTAGTGTCGTTTTCTTACGGGGATAAACAGTGACAGGTTACCGGGGACCTTTTACACTAACCTTCAAATTGTAGGTTACGTGCAGATCTTTTCATCACAGTCATTGACAATGATATTATGTTGAATACGGTAAATACATAAAATGTCGCTGTTAGCTCAGTGTTTATTATTATTTGACACGGCAGTCAGCATAGCAGGTTAAAGTCTGATATTTCAGTCAGCACACAGCAGGGTAACGTGTGATATTTGCGGCTATACAGACAGACTACAAATTAGCTCAAGCTATTTCTAGTCATAAAAAAATAAGCGACAGTTGTCACAGACAAGTAGGCCTCTGGAATTTTCAAAATTGTCTCGGGGAACCCGGCCCAAAACCAGCTTTTTTTTTTTTTTGCAGCCCCACTTTCAAACTCGTTCCGGCGCCGCTGACACACACACACACACACACACACATCTTTTAATGTCTATGTTTAGTCTCCCTTCTTCTTCTTCCAGGTTTTATCAGAGAGGAACATGGTGGCATTCAAAGGTCACTAATTAAATTAATCAAAGTTGTTCAGTGGTCCAGGGTTTGTGTGTGTGTGTGTGTGTGTGTGTGTGTGCACATGTGTGTGTGTGTGCGCGCGGGAGGTGTGTGTGTGTGTGTGTGTGCACATGTGTGTGTGTGTGTGCGTGTGTGCATCTCTGTTCGAGTGCCTGAGTGAGTGAACTCACTGAACGCTATTCGTTTATTCTCCCTCCCCCAGAAATGTCACAGGTGTATCATTATAAGAGAGTGACACATGACATTCCAAGGTGACGATTAATCACAAGGTGTCTTGTCTCTGGGTCATGTGTGTGTACAGTATGTGTTTCGGGTGCATACTTAATCCTAACCGCTATGCTATTCTGTTGTTCTTCACGCAAGATCACACAGAGGCTGATGAGAATTATAATTCATACTGTGAGCCACATGAAACAAGAAAAGTATGTGTAAGTAAAGTAGATCAGCTTAAAAAATCAAATTACCCAATCTCCCTACACCTCCGGAACATAATGAAGGAGTTGACACACACACTCACAGCCAGGAATATACCCACAAACAAGCACAAAATACACCCACAACCAATCATAAACACATTCCCATTACCCATACAGTGTATGGCACACACACACACAGGTTGCTAGGTTACGGGGACGCTGGTGAGACACGCCGCTCCGTCTGGCATCATGTTTTTGTTTGTTTTTATGTAATGTTCGTAATTTTATGTAATGTCATGTTTATTTTTTGTATTGGTTTGTCTAGTTAGATGTTTTCCCTATTTATTTATTTACGCTATTTTTGATGGTTTTCGTGTTATTCTTAGTCCTTTTTACTGCTTCTAAGTCAGCTGATGTCGTTGACATTTGTCCATTGGGAGCTTGCTATGGCTTGCTTTTGCCCTAGCTGGGCATCGGACATCCTTCCATCTATCCGTGAGCGGTGCAGCACTTCACTGTCTGGTCGAGGGGATCTCTCGGGACAGCTGGACCTAGGCTACTCTGCGAAAGATCTGCCGTGGCCGCCAAGCTGTTGCTGACCTGCGAGCTGCCATGCCAACTGCAGACTAACTGGGCCTCTGACATCCTTCCATCCATGCGTGAACAGTGCACTTCACTGTCTGGTCGAGGGGATCTCTCGGGACAGCTGGACCTAGGCTACTCTGCGAAAGATCTGCCGTGGCCGCCAAGCTGTTGCTGACCTGCGAGCTGCCATGCCAACTGCAGACTAACTGGGCCTCTGACATCCTTCCATCCATCCGTGAACAGTGCACTTCACTGTCTGGTCGAGGGGATCTCTCGGGACAGCTGGACCTAGGCTACTCTGCGAAAGATCTGCCGTGGCCGCCAAGCTGTTGCTGACCTGCGAGCTGCCATGCCAACTGCAGACTAACTGGGCCTCTGACATCCTTCCATCCATCCGTGAACAGTGCACTTCACTGTCTGGTTGAGGGGATCTCTAGGGACAGCTGGACCTAGGCTTGCTCTGCGAGAGATCTGCCGTGGCCGCCGAGCTGTTGCTGACCTGCGGGCTGCTTTGCCAACTGCAGACTAACGTTAACGGTGAAGAGCTGCAATCTCACGGAGCAACAAACGGTCGCTGTTAAGTCCACCGAATTGCGGATCTACACGATCGCCCAGTAGGCTACTTTGGACTGTGCTTCCAGTCATCTCCAGACTGCAGTCTAAGGCCTAGCTTCTAACGTTAACGTTATCTCCAGAATGCCAGTGAATTCACCGGGTTGGTCAGTTGCTAAAGAACTTTGTTGGCATTGCATCGGTTGTGAAGACACAGCTCTGTGCTCAGTTTTCACGGATCATCATTGCCCTTGGACATTTTCAGCTGGTTTTGAAATTTGGACTAATTTTAACATCACTTTTCCCCCTTTTTAAATATATATTTTTTATTTGTTTGTTTGTTTTGTTGTCTGTCTTGTATGTCTTGGTGTCACGGGTACGCTGGCGACTATGCCGCTCCGTCCGGCATTTTTTGTTATTTTTTTAAATGTATTTGTCATGTCTTGATGTCATGGGTACGCTGGCGACTACGCCGCTCCATCCGGCATCTTTTGTCTTGTTGTTATGTGTCTTGTGGAGCGCTTTGGGTTGCACTATGTGCATGTTAAATGCGCTTTAAAAATAAATCTGACTTGACTTGACTTGACACACACAAACACACAGTAACAGACACCCCTACAGTACATATACTCACATATACATACATGGAGAGAGCGACAGAGAGAGAGAGAGAGTTGGTTTGTATGAGGGGTATATAGCAATGCCTGTGCTGCAAATCTGCAGAGCCTGGCACTCTGTTTGTACTTACAGTCTCACCTCAGTGGAGATGAGTGACTGCATGTTTGCACCAGATTAGTTTTCTAAATAATGGCAGCAGGGCCAGAGGAGGGGCTGTGTGTGTTTGTGTGTGTGTGTTTGTGTGTTCACATGTGTGTGTGTGTGTGTGTGTTCACATGTGTGTGCACGTGTGTGTGTGTGTGTGTGTGTGTGTGTGCGTGTGCACATGTGTGTGTGTGTGCGCGCGGGAGGTGTGCGTGTGTGTGTGTGCACATGTGTGTGTGTGTGCACATGTGTGTGTGTGTGTGCGCGGGAGGTGTGCGTGTGTGTGTGTGCACATGTGTGTGTGTGTGTGTGTGTGTGTGCACATGTGTGTGTGTGTGCGCGCGGGAGGTGTGCGTGTGTGTGTGTGCACATGTGTGTGTGTGTGCGCGCGGGAGGTGTGCGTGTGTGTGTGTACATGTGTGTGTGTGTGCGCGCGGGAGGTGTGTGTGTGTGTGTGTGTGCGCGGGAGGTGTGTGTGTGTGTGTGTGCACATGTGTGTGTGTGTGCGCGCGGGAGGTGTGTGTGTGTGCATCTCTGTTCGAGTGCCTGAGTGAGTGAACTCACTGAACGCTATTCGTTTATTCTCCCTCCCCCAGAAATGTCACAGGTGTGTCATTATAAGAGAGTGACACATGACATTCCAAGGTGACGATTAATCATAAGGTGTCTCTGGGTCGTGTGTGTGTGTGTGTTTCGGGTGCATACTTAATTCTAACCGCTATGCTATTCTGTTGTTCTTCACGGAAGATCACACAGAGGCTGATGAGAATTATAATTCATACTGTGAGTCACATGAAACAAGAAAAGCATGTGTAAGTAAAGTAGATCAGCTTAAAAAATCCAATTACCCAATCTCCCTACACCTCCGGAACATAATGAAGGAGTTGACACACACACTCACAGCCAGGAATATACCCACAAACAAGCACAAAATACACCCACAAAATGAAGGAGTTGACACACGCACTCACAATAGGGGTAAGATGGCTGACAAGATGCTGCCTGCGATTTTTGCTGCACCATTTGGTCCTGACAATCTATCAAATATCTTGTGTTTAAACCACCATCCAGGCAGGTGCCCATGTTATATAATATCTTCAAGATATCTTCTTTCAACACCCCTCTTAATTTTTTGGATTCTATGTCATAGCTGCCAACTCTCACGCATTGGCCGTGAGACACACACATTTGATTAGTTTCACACACTCACACGCCACACCCACGATTTCTCACGCTGAAGTGTCAACCCGGTCGGTCAGATGCCTGAAAAATGAGTTTAGCCTATAGATCTACCTGTTGAGCCACGGTTATGCTTTCAGAGACGGTGAGAGGGTTCAAGAGCACCCCGTCTGTGGAATTTTCTAAATTTTCTCTCATTTGCGATGCTACTTCAAAAGCCATCCCAGGCGCATTCCCCGGCTTCAGGTAGGCCTATGCTTTGAGTATTTTTCACGCTGAAGTGTCAACGTGGTAGGTCAAATACCTGGCAGATTAGGTTCAACTAAACTAAACCTATACATATCACACATCATGTGAACGAGCGGAATCTAAGCTTTCCAATGATTTTAGAGCCAAGTTGCTGTGATAAATGGTTCGCGAGAAAATTATCATTGAACCGACGTGCAATTTAGGCTAATCATATTTGCATTTTGCACACAGTGCACACCCATTACTCTCGGTTGTAATATCTCACTAACCCTTCACACAACATGTGGCAAACCTAATATCACAATAAACAGCAAACTGTACCGAATACGAGGATATAAAGCATGCCTCTGTTTTTGTGGTTGTGAACTTATTGCAATATCACCATAACTATTCCACCTGTGTATGCATGGTTACGTATAATTCTGAAGTGCAAAATAGCTTAGGCTAGGCCCTACAGCACAAATATTTCCATAAAAATAAGCAAGTCTGACCTCTGAATTTATTTTTAAAAGTGCACCAGATTGATGCATTTAAAAGTTAAAATATACAAACATTTCTTAAATTCTTACAAAACACCCACCCACTTTTTAAAATTGTTAGTTTGGACCCCCCCACTATTGCCGTGCGAAATACCAGTGCTGTTTGTACGCCAAATAAATAATAACCTATAGGTTTATGTAAAACTCCCCATTAACAGCATCACGTCACTAACCACAGCTAGACTGCACAATGGTAGGCCTTCAAAAGCATGACATTTTCGCTTTAGTTTGATATTTAATTTACTTTATCCGCTTTCATGCGTTCATTGAACGTCCGCAGTGCTGTAATGGAAACCTTATTGCGTAGCCAAGTAGCCTATATATTGAGTTATTTTTAAATTATGCATGATTTACTTTTTATTAATTTCGTAGGCTAGCTTTATTTTGTTATATAGAAGTATCTAAATAACCTGGTAAAATGTACCAGAATTCAGGAAATTGCATCTAGTCCAAAAAAAAAATTCTGGGGGAGGACCCCCATACCCCCCACTGAAATGTCCCACCCACTTTCAGAATGCCTCCATCGCCCATGGTCCTAGCATTAGGCTAGATCCCTTTGATACCAATATTAATTTAACTCTGGGACCCTGGTCCCTACACCTGAGAACCAATGTACTTTTTTTTTCCTGTACGGTATAATGCTGAACGAGCCAAACAAAAATTTCCGCAGCAAAATTTTGGTTGGCCCTACCAAATCTCACTCCAAGGTTTTTTGAAAAGTTGGCAGCCCTGCTATGTGGATGTGTATATGTGAACCAGACGGTAATGTGTTTCTTTTTAATAAACTGCCTGTACACTTACAAAGTTCTCAATGCTTCGGTTTACATGTAGAGACCCTTATTAAGTGTGGTGCTATTTTGAGCCTTGTTAGTGGTATAGAAATAGCGATTTCTTTTTACTGTACATCTGCCCCGAAGGCTAGCGTTAAACGCTAATTAGCGGTTTGCAATAAAACTGGTCACATTCGACTAGTATGAAAATAAATCCCAGCGAACGGTCGAACTCGGTACACATGTGTTATTAACCACTAGGTTCATTTTGTCCTTTAAAAAGGCAGTTTTCTTCACCTAGTAAGTTATTACCAGTTTTTAACCATGAGCATCCTTGAAAATCATCTTTAGCCCAGTGCTTAACATGAAGCCGTCAAAGGGATTATCTTTTATATTTTGCCCTCATTAGATCCGTGCTGGAGTATGGACATGTACTTCTGGTTGGATGTAGCAAAGGGCAGGAGGTGGAGCTTGAAAGAGTGCAACGCAGGGCGTTTATGATCATCTCTAGAAGGGGCATTCGGCCACTCCCCCACCTCTTAAAATAGCGCAGGGAGAAAGCAGCCATCTCCATGCTTAAAGAGATGATGAACCCATTACACCCACTACACAACCTTCTTCCTCCAACCAGACTACGCCATACTGGTAGGCAATTGTGAAACAGTGCTACTCTCACCATACCCTCTGCCAGGACCAAGTGCCTCTACAGTCCTTCCTACACACTGTAGTTAGACTCTATAATGACAGAGTAATTGAAGTGTGTGTGTGACCTTTATCATCCACATGGGGTGACATATGGATATAAAATGTAGACACTTTTATGATTTTTTTAGACAAAAAAAACCCAACAACAACAAAATGTGTGTGTGTTGGGGAGGGGTGGGGGGTGTGTATGCATACAAATGTACCTTTGTATGCTTTTTTTTTGTAATGAACTGTTTATTGAGTTATATAAACGGGGGCGGGGGGGGAGCAATACGGTTACATGAAATAATAAAATGATACATGATATATAAAAGCATACACCTAAAAAAAAAGAAGAGATTAAAAATGCAAAATGACAAAAACAGGTATTTACAGAGAAAGAGAAAAGAAAGTGCACTCAACAGCAACAGCAGTATTTTATACAATGACGCAACTCATCACACAAGAGGTATGAGATTTTTGACCCTGCATATTAATGTCTCCCATTTATGTAGGGTGGATACCTTGGCCTTGTTTACGCGAGCAGTATGATACCTTTGTATGCTTTTTAATAACTCTCCCAAATGTACTGTACAAAGGAGTGTATTTCAGACTTGTCTCTGCAAAACTCTTTTTACATATGTCTTTACCCTTATAAGTTATCAAAGAGTTGTTGGTTACAGAAGTAGTAGAACACTTTAATTGTTTTGTTTGGTGTGAATATTACGAAACAAAACCTCTTTGACACATTAGAATGATGAAGAAAGAAAGTCTGTGAATATCTCTATCTTACTCCTGAACAGCAGCTGTCAGAGGCTGATGCAATCCAAAGGCACCTGCAATCTGAATGGGTTGCTTGCCCTTGTGTAATATGTGTTCAGCCACTGCCAGTCAGAGCTGAAATCCATGTTGAGCAGACATTATTGGCAGACAGTGCAAAAGACATAAGAGGGGCCTGTGTCTCAGGGTGTATGTGCTTCCATTTGAAGTCGCGAAGAAGTCATGATTCATCACGGTCATCTCCACAGGGCACTCGGCAGCAGCCTGATGTGAGCGGAGGATGCGGACACGCTACTTGCTTTTTGTTCTGCTCGCTATAGGGCTGGTGCTTGCCTCGATCGACACATCCTAGAATGAATTGAATTTCTCTCTCTCTCTTTCTCTCTCTCACCCTTCTGATCCCTGAGTGCAAGCTAGAACTCCAGCGCAGTGTCACATTCGGCAGGAGAAAATATCCCTTTGCCGCTAGTAGTGTTAGTATTAGCATACCACGAGGTAAGGCTTTATTGACAGTGGCTTATGCTTATGCTGTTATTCCCAGAGCTTTACTTAGACACACTGACTCCTCAGGGTGCTTAAGAAAGGGGTTGGTGGGGGGGGGGGGGGGGGCGGTGGGGGGGGATGAAATAAACAGTGTACAGTACTACACAATCCCTTATACTCTACTGGTGCAGCTGAATGAGCACATATGTGTGTGTGTGTGTGTTTGCCCAAACACGTTTAGTCTATACAGTACCTGAGCTATCAGGATAAGATGTAGTTTCCCTCGCTGTAGTTTGTTTTGCAGTGATGCAATGGCTGTGCTGCTCTGTGAGAATGATTAATATGCTGTATGCCATTAGTCAACAAAGCATGCATTGTGGGGAGTACTGTAAATATTACAGGCTTGGTTGCCGAAAAAGCAATAGAGAAGACTAGAAATGCAACCTCTATGTAAGCTTACTTTCAAGAAGACTTATGTTAAGCACTTATGTTCCTATTCTTTCCTCTCACAATGGTAATGGTGGCGCTAGGGATGTATTTTGCATCAGAAGTTGGAGCAAGGCCTATGAAGCAGATTTCCAGCTCCAGTGAGATTAAATCAGTTTAACTCAATTCCATTTGTGGCAGAGATGATATTGTAATTAAGACAATTTACAAAGAGCCCCCCTTTTCACAAAGTCATTCTGTTATAGACCAGAGGGACACATTCTTTCCAGAAGTCGGCTCAGAAGTAAGACCCATCTGTCAAGGGCAATGGGAAGGCCTAAAGCACTTCCAAATGGGCTGATTCAAGGGAAACCTTTTAGACTAATGGAGTTGTCGCCTCTGATTTTAAACACCATTGGGTTTTTGGTCAGGGAGCCAAACATAAAACTTCTCATTCTAAAGATAGCCTGGAAATATGGAAACTAGGGTGTGGTAAGTCTCACTGTAACCTACAGTCAGCAATCCACTAATGGAAATATTTATTGGGAAAGAACTTTGATAAAGCAAAAAATCCAGAGAGAGTGAGAGTGAGTGTGTGCGTGCGAACTGAGGTGTTCGATCTTCCAAAAACCTGACATCCAAAACAATAAACAGCGTCTGCACTGACCGAATAAACTAGCCATTTTCTGTTTATTTTTTCTCCATTTTTCATGGTCATGTAATAATGTTCAACCGTGAATCTTCTGGGTGGTTTATCTGCAGTTTTGGGAGTTCTTAATTTGCACAGGGCCTTTTTTTAACGATTTCAACTCGCTCTGCATCTCTTACGGTGTCTGGCCATAACGCCGGAGGCCGAACAGCTGTGGGAATATCCATGACCAATCCCACGATCACGAGTGCTATATTGCTTTTATACAACAATTCTACCACAAACTAAATAATCTGAAAACACCCCATTATTGTTTAAACATGTTAATTTCGACATCGTTCTTACGCATCAAAAATAGTTCCCTTTTCAATAGACAGCGTCTTGGTTGCTAGGTAATCAACATTCCAGATCCCTCGTTACGGGTCTTTGTGGTTTAAATGTCCAGGGATATTCCAACTCATGGAACGTCTCTCGGCCAATCAGAAACAAATAAATAGTTCCATAGAACCCAATTGTTGTATAAAGTACAAGAGCTATCAAAATGACTTTCTTCCGTGGAAGAATTCTTCGACTGGAAGAAGATGGTTAATTTAGGCAATTTCTTTCTAAATTCTTCCTCCTCGCTTTTTCTTTTTCTTTTATCACTTCCACTCTGGAAACGTTTCATGGCTGCTGTCAATCGCTCAACTCCACTCCTCACCAAGACCTCGTTCATAGCTATTTGCTGCTATGGTGACAGAAAGCAGACCTGCAGTCATTTGATTTTATGATGAGTTTATGAGCAATCATGAGGCAAAATATTTTTTCAATCTTTATTATGGATTAGAATATATTGTTTGGATGCGGTGATCATTTATTTAAAATAAAAAAAAAGAAATAATGGAAAATAAACTGTAACCATTCCAAAAATGATCACCATATGTTGTCAGAGAGTGAGGAAACACGATGAATTGAAGTAATGGCTTATTTGACAACAATACTCTAACCCGTAAAACCCTGTAAACCCCATGAAAAAAATGAGTTACGGGGCGGAAATTTTGTTTATGTTTTGAACGATTAATTCTAGAATAGCGTATTAATAATGGGCTAGCGCGTCCTCCTATTTGGGTTGCCAAATTAGCAAAGGCCAACTGTCAACAGCTGTCAGTTGTAGTCATGAACGCCTACGAGAGGCAGGAAATTTTCCAAACTTAAAACAAGAAACAAATTAGGCCTAAGTGGACATCGGAGGAGCTTCCTGAGATGGTGACGTCTTCGTCAAACGAAGAATATCAAGTCTGACGCAGAGCTGGCCATATTTCTCCACAACGGGTAGCCTAGGCTAAACTTCATCTGCATCGCTAACTTCAGCTAAATATGTTACATTGGTTAGAGAGGTATTTTTTGTTTTCACTGCTTCCGTAATGTGTAGCTGGGTCATAGTTGGAGAAACGTTAAAGCAGCTGCAGGTCAACTAACGTTATTAGCTAAGTCTTCATTACATCTGGCAACCCAGAAGAGGCTCGCGTCTGGTATTATTGAGAACGTTCACCAGTGTTTTGATTTTGGCCTACAGAACGTTCGGTAACAATCCTACAAATCGCACCTTTAAAGGAGTACCGTCACACCGGTGTGACGGGAATGTTGGGAAATGAACATTCTAAAGAATATCTGGGTTCATTGAATTCAACATAGAATTTTAGAACCTTCAATTGTTGCGGAACTTAGAATGTTCAAAAACCTACACCTTTAAAGGTTAAGTGTTTGGTGAAGGGAAACAGCAGTACATGACCTTCCACTTGAATTCCCACTCGTCTTCAATTGGTGTCCTTAACCCTTAAAGGTGTAGGTTTGAACATTCTAAGTTCCGCAACAATTGAAGGTTCTAAAATTCTATGTTGAATTCAATGAACCCAGATATTCTTTAGAACGTTCATTTCTCAACATTCCCGTCACACCGGTGTGACGGTACTCCTTTAAGGGTTAAGGAGTAGTGGAAAAGAGAGCCGAGTGAGGACAGGCTTAATCATTTCCTACGCGTTGTAAGAAAGGAAATGGTTGATAGCCAGCTAGTGATCGCTCGCGGGTGATTGAGTCATAGCTTGTTCACGCCCCAGGAGGAGGGGACAGGAACGAGACAGAGAGGACGGTGGAACTGGAAATCGATTTTGCATCCACAACACACAGCAGGGTAATAATAATCCATGTAGTAATTGAACACAAAGAAAGAAGACCAGTGTTGGAAAACTTCTTTGAGAGTGTGTTATTTGGGGGAGGGTCAAACTTTGAGAGACATTTAGTGTGAGCATGGTAGTTGTGTGTTGGGAAGGATTATTGTTGTATGTTGGAAAGACATTTAGTGTGAGCATGGTAGTTGTGTGTTAGATTAAGATTAAGTATTAGATTATTGGGGGCAGCTGTGATCTACTGATTCGATCCCCGACTAGTGTTGTCACAATACCAAAATTATGACTTTGATACGATACCTGCCATAAATATCACGATGCTCGATACTGAAACGATACTACGGCAAAATCCTAAGATATCTGGAAAAGAAAGGACTCATACTCCTCCAAGTGTATTGAGTCATTTGTGTTGAATTCGGTGCACTTTTGTAGTGTGCAGGTCAATTCTGGGTTCTAAACTTCCTGCATAATTATTATTTTTTATAGTCAGTAAAATAGTAGGCCTACTTTGTATGACTAAGTCCTTTATTGTTTGTTATAGTTCATTTACATTGTGTTGTGTTTTGGCAATAAAGTAGCTTTAAATAGCCAAACTAGGCTAGATCAAGGTCAGTGTTGAAATTACTGCATGCAAATCACTGAATGCTATGCAGAGGGCTAATCTTTAGGCCATCTTATGTACAGTATAGTCTACCCTAGGCCTTCCTGTGTTCATGGGATTTCCTTGACAGTTGCAAAGGGAAAAATGTGAGGATAGTCTTCTTTGCGCCCAGTGTACAAGTACGACGTTCCAACCACTCAGGTCTTCGTTAGATAGGCCTACACCATTACCTGTTGCGTGCATTCCTACATTACGTCTATTTCTTTGATAACATGATTTGCTCACATAACAATAAGCCGCTATTATTATTAGGACTCAACACGCTTTGGTGGTATTATATGCTGTGGGCTTTAATTAGCGCATTTTGGGTAGCCTATCCTACATCTTAGTCCGGTGGACAGCCCATAGAGCCCCATTGTGAACCCGGAAATGTTGAGTACACCAAAGTTTTATGATAGAAATATATAGTATGGGTTCCCAGCATGCAGAAACTGCCGGATGCTAATTTGCATATGTTGGGCAATTTGTGTAATTGAGCTAATTAGCATAAATTAGCATAATCACATATATTGATCATATTATAAGAGCTGCTTGGCCAAAATGGACAATGTTAGTATGTTTTTAGGGGTTACTGGAGATGCTGATTGAAAATCACTATTGAAGATTGAAAATCACTATTTTAACTTGGTTTGGTCACGTTTTTTGGTCCAATTTAGACAGATTTTTGGAGGATAGGGCTCTAGCGATATACAGTAGGGCTGTAACGATACACCAACCGAACAATTCGGTTTGATACGAACCTTTTTTTTTTTGGAGGGGTCGGGCTAGACATTTCAATAGCCACCAGAGAATTACAATATAATATATCTGTATTATTTTATATCCTGATATTAAAAGAGAGACTACTGAATGTCTGATATTTATGACAGCACACTTTATGCAGATTAGCCTATAGCTTTGGCCTACTATTTCTATTACAACTCTACCACATTCAGCTGTCTGGTTGAAGCCTGGAAATATTGTACACAAAGAAGCATAGTTGGCTAGCTTATCAGAGTCTACTGATTGGACTGTTAAGTTTCCTCATGTGTGTTTAACGTAATACTCTTCTCGTAGGGACAAGCCCTTTTGGGAAACATTGGTATTGAGATGATCACTCAACTTGAATGCAAGAGCTTTAACAAATATGTGCAACATGCTAATGATGCTAAGCAGATTTAATAGTGTAATGATTGATTAGACAGCGTTGTCTAATCAAAAGCTTTATTAAAGGTCGGGAGCAGGGACATCGGCACAGAACATAGCACACGCCAGGAAAGTCAAGAACACTCGCACCTTACACACATAGGGTTGGAAGCAGCCGCACCATACAGGCACAAGCACACATAATAACAACTCCAAAGTTCTCCCAGAATCCCCAGCGCGAAACATTGTGGGAATCTCAAGCACAGTCCAGCACGCTGACGTTACACAGCTCCCCCAACAAGCCATTGCCGTCCTCGGCACATTCAGTCCAGCAAAGTCTCTGGCACTGCCACACAGCAGGTGGGGTGCACACACCGCTAGAGCCCTACTCACCCAGGGGAACCACAACCACCAGCAGCCCAATGCGGGTAGTGCTGGCAGTCACCTGGCCTGTTGCCACTCGTCCCCAGCTCCCTTCAGAGAACGCCCTCAGGTCGCACTTTCGCAGTGTGCACCACCACAACGTTCCTCCAACACCTCCCGCTCTGCTCCGTCGTCTCGACAGTCGAGGCAGCAGACTCCAGCTCCATCATAGCCGGACCACGCTGCGCAATCGGGCTACAGCTACCGACGTTGGCGTCCCTCCTCGGCTGCCTCGTCGCATAGCGGTCCTCCGCTGCTCCCGGCCGCTCCACTCCGCCACGGTTGCGCCAAGGCCTAGACCTTCTCTCTGGCTCGTGCCATCGGATTTCACACAACAAACTTTTTTTCCCCTTATTTTTCTAAAGAGCGCCGGCGAACAGGCCAACAAGAACAGGCACCCACACAGCATGGTGCCTCCCACACGCACCCAAAGGCTTAGAGTTCCGTTTTTCAGAGGGCCCTTCCGCCGGAGCTGCCCAACCGTCGTGCCTCAAACGGCTCCGCCAACCGTCCATCCTCAAGGCACCACCTCCTTTCCGCTCCACCTCTGCTCTGCTCCGCAGACAGGGCCCCCGCCAACTCCAACCTAAAGCTGCCTGGCGGGGCCAGGGGCTCAAGGTTTTCTCACGGTGAAGTCAGCGCCCAGGTCGGCGTCACCACCTCATCTTACAAGGTCGCTCTCCCAGTCGCGTGAAGCCCTTCTCCACCGTGTCCACTGCATCGAGATCCTCTTCAGGCTAGCACTCCTCCCGTAGCCAGGCCCAGGCGATGGCTGGTGTCCTCCCGCGGCTTCTACTGAAGGCCTCTGTAAGCTTCTTAGTACCCCTTACAAGGGCTCTCCTCGGATCCTTTTGCTTGGGCCTCCACCTAGCGGTGAGCATGGACGGATTATGAACTTTCGGGCCCCTGGGCCCAGATGTATTAAGGGCCCCCCACTAATTGTCGCATGTGGAAGGGGGGTTTGGGGGTCCTTCCTCAGAAATGTTTTAATTTGTTTGATGTGATTTCCTGTATACTGGTGCATTTTGGGGATGGACTAAATTCAATCAGATTCATACACCATACATCCTGATGTGTTGATATTGAGGCAGTGATTTCATGCAAAGGCTTGGGCTTCAGGGCCCCCTGACCCTGGGCCCGGTAGGCCCGTGCAGTAATCCATCCCTGGCGGTGAGGCCTCCCACTCCCGGCTCCTCCAGCACTGAAGACACTGTCTCCTACAGAACGCAACTTACTCCTCCATGGAAAACGTGCCCATCTACAGGTGCTGCTTTGGAAAGCAGCAGACCGCCCTGATAAACCGGCTGTGGATATCACCGCGTTTGGATGGAGTAAAAAGACAAGTATGAAGAAAGGAGAGGAACTCGCCCACCCTCGATTCAAGTCCTGTTGCTCCTGCTGATTTGTTAGATGTTATCAGCAGTAACTGCAAAGCTGGGTTAAAACTGTGTATACATGTATCTGGAAAGTGCAGCTGTGCAGCTGCAGGCCTGGCCTGTACTAATTATTGTTTATGCAAAGGCAGTGATGTTACATGTTGCAATATATATATATATATATATATATATATATATATACACAGCTAAAAGAGCAGAAGGACAGGGATGAAGAGTCTGGAGAAGATGGCGACAGGACAACGGATGAGGACAGGAGGAGTAGTAGAGGCTAGTTCTTCCCTTTGTTACTCAATTGTGAGTCACAGCAGAGGGCCAGTGAATAGCTATTTCCAAAATTATTGTGGAATTCAGAAATAACTTGAAATTATTTGTGAACACTGAACATTTTTATCCTCCAAACATCCGCCCCCAAAAAGTCAGCAAAATCAGCTTAATGAGAGTAAGAACGTGACCAAACCATGTTTAAATAGTGATTTTGAGTCTTGAACATGTCAGATATGGACTCAGCATCTCCAGTAACCCCTAAAAACATACTAACATTGTCCATTTTGGCCATGCAGCTCCTATAATATGATCAATATAGGCGATTATGCTAATTTATGCTAATTAGCTTAATTACACAAAGTGCCCAACATATGCAAATTAGCATCCTGCTGTTTCTGCATGCTGGGGACCCATACTATATATTTCTATCATAAAACTTACTCAACATTTCCGGGTTCACCTTTCTGTCAACTAGACTATCTGGGCAATAATTATTGAACAAATTGCAATCTACACGCCATGACAAATATCACCAGTAGTACTGACCGAACATGAAATAGATTGTTTACAAGTTATGGTAATGTTATTCTGGCATGAACATTATGCTTTCATCACAGCACCCTATGATTACAGCTCGTTATGTCTCGTCAAAATGATTACAGCTCGTTACGTCACGTCAAAATTGATGAAGGAAGGTTCGCTTTATCCCAGAGAACCATACTCGTTTCACTTAGGCTAGACTAAAACAAGAGAAGAACTTGGCACTAACCATGTAGTCGTGTTTTCTATAGCATATTCGTTAACCTGTCGTTCTTTGAACTCTTTACATTTTTTGGGATATGTCTGCGAGGTGTTTAGCCAAGTTCCATGCGTAGCCTACTGCTTTAAAATGACTTTGAAACATATTTTACAAACGGGCCTCTGTGTACCTGATGGCTTGCCTTCACTATTCGCGATGTATTCAAAATAGTTCCAGATTTCACATTTGTTTTATCCACAAGGACTGTCGGGAAAGACTATGTAGACATTGCCTGCGTACTCACTCGGAGCTGCCTGCTTGACACGCCCACTTGCCTAGATGCGTGCAAGGAGCAGTGAGAGCAGCAGTTCACAGACACTAAACGTTATTATTTTAACAAATGATCTATTCTAAAAACGTCGGAAATCGTATCGTTTTTTGCGTGAAGGCATCGTGATACCTTTTTAGTATCGATACACCGTGCAACACTATCCCCGACCCAGTAGGAAAAATGTTGGCGGGGGAAGTGGTTGAGCACTGCTCTCCCGTGTCCACATCCACCTCTGAAGTACCCTTGAGCAAGGCACCTAACCCCTCACTGCTCTCTGAGCGCCGCTGTAGCAGGCAGCTGAGCTCACTGCTCCGGGTTAGTGTGTGCTTCACCTCACTGTGTGTACACTGTGTGCTGTGTGTGTTTCACTAATTCACGGATTGGGATAAATGCAGAGACCAGATTTCCCTCGCGGGATCAAAACAGTATATATACTTGTGTGTTGGGAAGCATTACATTAATTGTGTAGCTGTCCTGGGGCTCACATGGATTCACATGGGGCTCACAGGCGGGCGGGTCCTCGGCCACCTCTACCCTGGCTCAGGCACAGTTCATGTAACCTCCCCTGCAGCTCTGACACACGTGGCCAACTCACAGTCGGCATGACCTGCTGATCGATCTACGTAGTGCTAGCAGAGATTGGAAACAAATCTCCATCTTATCTGCTGTTGTCTTTTCTCATCTCTCGCCCTCTCTTCCGTGGCTTAGAACGTTTCTGCTGCTCTCAAAGGGGAGAACCTTTGTAATGAGACCAACTGACAAGAACTTTGATATTTCGTCTGAGTTAAAAACGAAAGATTTTATACGTGTTGTATCTGAAAAGATTGTATTGGTGTTAATACAATGTACTTTTTCTTAATTGTATGTCATGGTTGTTTAATTATATTTTAATAGGTAATTGATAATGAACCTATATGTCAATAAATGCCATAAAAAGTCATTCAAAGAATGTATGCCAAATTATATTTTTATATTCATGTGTGGATTACTGTCAGTTATCACCTGATGTTGGTTTTGCTCTCGTGCATTCAAACATAAAATGCCACAAAAGTATAACCTCCTGAAGTCACAAACACATCTGTGTTTACAACATTGTAATATTAAGCAACACTGGCAACACCGTTATACCAGAAAAACAGATTATCACTTGTATAACAGCTTAAAGATGGCAGTGACTGTTTTGGCAGACCCTTCTTTGGCTTTGGTTTGTTTATCCTATTTCCATGGGAATGTTGTCCAACACAGCAGATGTCAGGCTGTTCCACCTGAATGGTACAATCCGTCTGTCTGACAAAGCTTCCCCGTGAACCTTACAATAATCCACATAATGCTCAAACACAAGTCATGACATTTAGCTAACTTCATTTATAACTACATTTTCAGGAAAGGACATTTGATGCAATTAGCCATCAATGGAATTACTGAAATCTCAGAAAAATAGTGGCATTTTAAGGTAAACACATTTACAATTTAGCAGCATTTTCAGATAAGTGCATTTTAACACAATTTCTCACCAATTGAATTACCAATATCTCAGCAAAGTCACAGCATAATAGAAAAAGTTATGCCAATTTTGTGGGGACCTTTCAAACTAAATGTTTGTGCCAAACGTGTAACATAAGATTCTTGAGGACTAGCGTCTCCAGTCTGGACAGATGACAGTGGACATCCATCTATCATATGCGGCTCTGACTGGCAGCTTATACAGCCGAATGACAAAATGTCAAGCTCTGCTATGTCTCTGATCTATAAATCTCTTGGCTTCTGATCCTCCAGCTTTCATCCTTAAAGCTAATTCCCTGCACAGGCACAGGAACAGATACCATCGTGCTGGTATTTTCATTGAGAAAACAGCGCTTGAGTTCATGTTGTGCAGCCACTCAACACAAGTGAACATTATGTACAGGCTGAGCGTTAATGTCATGTAAATGGTCATTATGGCTGATTATGGAGGATGTTAATGCTAGAGGTGTGGAGGGTCAATGTGACAGCCCACAGAAAGGTCAGAAGAGAGCATGAAAGGTACCTGATGGGTCAGCCTGTCCTGTGACCTTTGCGACTTGTGACCTATCTTGCTTCTGGGTTGAGGAGAAATGGGGAACCCAGCTGTGTTTGGTATATTAAAGGACAATTCCGGCACAAAATTAACCTAGGGGTTAGCGTTTAACGCTAGCCTTCGGGGCAGACGTACAGTAAAAAGTAACCTCTATTTCTATACCACTAACAAGGCTCAAAATAGCACCACACTTACACAGTAGCATAATGTGTACACATTAGCGTTCACGTCTGGTTCACATATACAGGCAGGCGATGTGAACTAAAATCAAACGTAATTTGCTCAATATAGGCCTATCAGAAATAACAGCTCCGATGTAACATAACTTGTCTAGTGTAGGCTACTTACTTAGTGGATGTACATCTGGTCCCTCTGGTATGGATCGCCACCTCCAATTTCTTTTCGGGACATGGAAAAAAGTTTCAACTACAGCCCTGTTTATCAATGAGGGTAAATCTTCAGACTCTACAAAACACTGCATCTCTTGGGTGTCGCGACGCAACAGGTCCCACTCCATGCAACACAGGCACTCCTCTTCGGTGGCCATAGCTTCACAATGTCCGCAGGCACACCACCAGTTTCCAGAAGTGCGAGGCTGTGTGCGGCATAGGTAGCTCTCTCTCTCGTAGCCCTTTCTCGGAGCTCCAGCTCTTCGTCGGTATATTCCGGCTCGAAAAGATAAGGACGTCCATCAAACCGAAAGGATTCATCCTCGATGTCTTCAAATTCGTTCAAATAACCTGCCATCTCTTATGTCTCCTGTTGCGTTCACTGCTTCTCTTATGCGCTCAGTGCTTTCTTTCGGCAACAACGTTTCACGCGAGATTCACTTCACATCCCAGAGTTCTGTTTTCCCAAGGCGCCTGCCTGTATGTGAACCAGACGGGAACGGTAATGTGTTTCTTTTTTATTAAACTGCCTGTACACTTACAACGTTTTCAATGCTTCGGTTTACATGTAGAGACCCTCATTATGCTACCGTGTAAGTGTGGTGCTATTTTGAGCCTTGTTAGTGGTATAGAAATAGCGATTACTTTTTACTGTACGTCTGCCCCGAAGGCTAGCGTTAAACGGTAATTAGCGGTTTGCAATAAAACTGCTCACATTCGACTAGCATGAAAACAAATCCCAGCGAACGGTCGAACTCCGTACACATGTGTTATTAACCCCTAGGTTCATTTTGCGCCGGAATTGTCCTTTAATATCTCTCTCTCTCTCTCTGTCTATCTCTGTGTCTCTATGTGAGTGTGTTTGTGTGTGTGTGTCAGTGCTGCCAACATACTGTAGAATCTCTCCACACACAGGTGGAGTGCAGTCTGAGTCACTTGGTGCCAGACTGTCAGCGAACCTTTGTCCCTGGAGAGCCAATTAACTCTCTCTCTTTCTCTGTTTCTCTCCCTCTATCTTTCTATTTATCTCTTTCAACTTAATTAGCCAGCTCCCGTTAGCACCCCACCCTTCCTCCTCCTCACTGAGTAGCAACTCCTCTACTTGACCACTATCCTCCTCCGCCACAAGTCACTGCCTACCCAGAGCACACAGCCATGTGGGGGTGGAGGAGGTGGGGGTATATCTGAAACATACACACTTTGAAGGTTTCACACAAGGCCATAATAATGGTCAGCAGAAACGCATGTAATTACTCACTCCAGCATTAGAACGTGACACATCAGCTCAGCTTGGTCTCCCCCATCATGCCTTGCTAGCCACGGGGAGGCTACGTTACACAGCGGGTGGTGAATTGGAGCAAATTGTGCTCTGAGGAGAGGGAAGGCCTGGATAAAGTCATATGGAGTTAGAACTGCACTTACAGCAGTTTAGTCCCCAGCTCCCTCTCCACTATGGGACTGCGGGTTACACAGAGAGCCTTCAAAGAAGCAGTCCAGAACACCCTAGAAAGAGAGGTAGAGAGAGAGAGAGAGAGAGAGAGAGAGAGATACCTGGTTGAGGAGAGGAGAGAGAGTCAGGGAGAGGGTTTTGGGCAACTGATCTGTTTGAGGTGGATGCCACAGTCAGGGCATTTGTAGTGAACCTCTAATGATGGGCACATGCAGGGAGGCAAGGGTTGTGGCACTGCCACCAGGGGGTGGACACACCCGGCATGGGTGGTGGGGGTGGAACCTCAGAGTGGCTGTGACCCTTGATGGCCCTGGTGGTAGGTGTTCCATAAAACACACACATGCACAGCAAATACATGCACACAGACACAGACGCTCATACACACACGCACACTCATACGCTCACAGACAGACACACTCTCATACTGTAGATACACACACACACACAGACCCCCCCCCCCCCACACACACTCACACTCTCATAGATACATACACACACAGACACCTCCCCCACACACACACTCACACTCTCATAGATACACATTACACACCCACACAGACATACACACACACAAACACACTCATACGCTTCCATGCCTCTGCCTGAGTGCCCTCCTGTCCCCCTGCACGTTTGTGCAGCGGCTGAATTGAGGCACTGCTCCTCTCCCCTCTGCGCTGCGGGGTGCGGCGTGCATCCTGGCGCACTGAATTATGCAGCGGCCCAAGAGCTGTACATGGCATGATGTGCTGCCACCGCGCTGCATTCTTAATCTGGAGAATTAGAGGAGAGCTGATGAAAAAAGTGATACACAGACCTGAAGCCTGGGCTGAGAGTGAAGGAGAGAGAGAGAGAGAGAGAGGCAGAGAGAGAGAGAGAGGCAGGGAGAGAGATGATGGGGGGAGTGTGGAGTGTAGGGGCCATAGGGAAGTGTGGAGTGTCAGGATTGGAGGAGGAGGGGAGGTTTATGGGTTTATGTGCTCCAGGGCTGGCTCTGATGTTATCCTGGCCTAAGGCTGAGCATCCACGCACACATACACCTTTCTCTTCTCTCCCTCTCTCTCTCTCACACACACACACACACACACACACACACACACACACACACACACACACACACACACACACAGGGACTCAAGGTATCAGGTTCTTCTTATCAGCCGCACCCTTCTAGCAAGAACACACACACACACACACATCCCTCAGGAAGTCATGGAAAAGATAGAACAGCAAAAAGACATCACGCACACCTTCTCTGAGGCACTGTAAGCCAATGTGATGCTTCTACATGACAACAAACAGATACATTGGAGAAAAGAAAAAGAGGGAGCAAAAAGAAGGAAATAAAAAGCTTTTGCAATTGCTTGCGTAACCCTGCTAGCATTACGTAATAGAGAGAAAGAGAGAATGAGAAAGGGAGAGAGAGAGAGAGAGAAAGAGAGAGAGAGAAAGCATGCACAATTACTCATTAGGACCATCTAGGGAGACAGTGCCTTAACAGAATGCCTTGAAGTGAACAACCATGAAAAGGAGGGGTATGGCGTGACAGAGGAGATGGGGTAGGCAGTGTGTGTGTGTCTGCGTGCGACGTGTGTGTGTGTGTGCGGGGGGGGGGGGGGTATGTAGGGTGTTGGTGATGTGACTTGGCAATAGTGGTGGGGGTGGCGTGAGATAATGGAATTTTAGGGAGCGCAGGTGTTGAGGTCTCTGAGGGTGTGTGTGTGAGTGTGTAAGTGTGAGTTTGGGTGCACGTGTTATAAAGCTGGAGGCCAAGGATGATGTTAGACTGAGGAGGGGGGTTCAGGTGTTGAAGTGTTCGAGAGAGTGGAAAAGGAGGGAGAGTGTGGAGCCTACCTCGCTGTTCTGTTACACGCAAAGTCCACTAACGGAAAGCACCACTTTAGGTCAAACTTTATTTAGATGGTCCCCTGACAATGCAGATGCCTAGCCTACAGACAAAGCATCTGTTCCAACTCTGATCATGATAATTTATGGCTTAGGTTAGACAACGGGATTGACTCTGGTTACAATAATGAGATGTTCAATATCACCGGCTTAGACCCTGAAGCTGCCGCCATTTGCGTCATTTAGAGTTTCAGCCGCAGCCAGCCAATAATTTTGTAAGCCAAATTAAGCCGCCATCTGATAAACTTTGGCTGAGCCAGCTAGAACTATTTGCATCAAATAATAATTCTATCACACACGTAGAGACATGAAAAATGAAAAATAGGCGACATCTATATTCCACTGGATTCACCACAGACCGGTTGATGGCAACTCATGGTGCAGGACCAGTTTTCCTCATCATAGTAACCATAACTGACTTTATCATTCTCTTGATATATAGTGTATACAAAAATATTGCAAAAATCACACAATTAGGCCCCAGCTGTGGCGCAACTGGCTGGGGCACCTGCACCGTACACCGGCGACCCGGGTTCAATTCCCGCCCTGTCACTCTCCACTGTCCTATCATTAAAAATGTTTTAACAAAAATCACACAATTAAATGTTCACTTACTATACAAAAACCAGACATGCATGCTGTTTTGTATTCCAGAGAAGAAATGTTTGCAGCCTTGGCAAGATGTAAGAGATTCTTGTTCAATACAGACTTTCGCTTCAAATTCAACGATGACCCCCTTTAACCCTTTAGCCGCCAGGGTTTAAAAAAAATAAATTGGAAAATTTCAAAAGGCCATGGCTTGCAAGTGGTCAGAGATAATGTCCTACTGTAAATGTGAAAATCATTGAGTATGAACAGAAGTTTCTGAAGGGGGTACATTTACTCATCTAATTTTCATATTATGACGTCACTGGATGGGAACCACCGTGAATTATGCACATTTCAGTAAATACTAGATGTTGAACATATTTGAGCACTTTTACTTTCTTTTTTTTTTCATTTCACCCACATAACAAATGAACAGGAAAACAGTCACATGTAAACCAACAATAGTAAACTATTACTATAATCACAAACCCTATGCTACTATACAATAAAGTAGCCTGGTCAAATCAGTTCCTATCGCAGGTGACTTTGTAGTTCTTCAGAGCCCTATTTTTACAACCCCTGCTGTCTATACCACGTCCATTACGGACACTATCATCACTATTGCCACTGGCACTCCAGCTATGTTGGGCAGAGGGTCGAAATAAGCATGGTAGCTATGCTTAGTGGACACTGTTGCAAAGACGCACCTCCATTCACAGACGCTCCGTGACTTTCAGTCAATAGACGATCGATCATATTCTCCAAAAGGCAGATATTCTCCTTCAGAATCAGAATAGGTGAATAACAGATCCAAGACTTCATCACACGTGATTTTTCTTTTTCAACATTTGGTGTATTTCTGCTTCAATTTGTGCAAAACTATGGCCCGCATTGCTTCCGTCTTCTTCGTGTGTTTCTCGCGTGTTTTTCACGTGCTTCCTGAAAACTTAAAAAAAAAAAAAAAAGGTTGAGCTTGAATCGAAGCTCTGGGTGTCTGCCAACTAGTGGTCAAGAGTACAAATGAGATTATACAACAATTGGGTTCTATGTAACTATTTATTTGTTTCTGATTGACCGAGAGACGTTCCATGAGTTGGAATATCCCTGGACATTTCAACTCAGACTTTGCACAGCTAATAATAAATCACTCCGCAATACAATGCGAAGATTTGACACAAGATGTTCTCATCCCAGCTCTCCACTATTTTAAGCAATGGGTTAGCCTACTCCTTAGCAAACCATAATGAAACAGTGCTTCACCACATCTGTGGATTAAGCCACACAGTCAACTCAATGTAAGTAAGATAAACGAGGATGCTAATTGTTCTCAGCATTGCCAGCATTGTGTATAATATGATTGTCACTTGGAGAAGACTTGTAGATAACTAACGTTAGCATAGTTAGCTAACCGCTGCTAACGTGCTAGCAGCGTCACGTGCTAGCAACGTCAGAAAAGCATATGGGGCTGTGCACAGTAGTGTAACATTTATTCACCATAAATTAATTTTAGTAGGCTATGTTTCTGTTTTTTTGCAGTACCATGTCCCTTACATGACATGGCCCAGTGTTCTTGTAACATGCATGCAGCAAAGCTAGATATGAATGTGATTTCAGCCTGACTTTCAACATTTCTTTCAAGAAGACACGTAAACCACAAAGAACCGTAACGAGATATCTGGAATGTTGGTTACCTAGCAACCAAGACGCTGTCTATTGGAAAGGGAACTATTTTTTGATGCGTAAGAACGATGTCGAAATTAACATTTTTAAACAATAATGGGGTGTTTTCAGATTATTTAGTTTGTGGTAGAATGAGGAATGATGTGGTAGTTGTATAAAAGCAATATAGCACTCGTGATCGTGGGATTGGTGTTGTTGCCTGTGCCACTCGACCTCCGGCCTCGTGGCTACGGCCGAACAACACCTGTGGGAATATCCATGACCATGGGTGTGTTCGAAACGGGTAAAGTTGCTGCCTTTTAAGATATTTAACTGGGGAGCAAGGCAGCAAGTGCGGTTCGAAACCGAAAAAACTAATTCTGCTGCCTTTTAAGATATCTTAGAATTCCCAAATAACGGTCATTTTTGAAGGCAGCATCGATGCACACTTCATGCTGCCTCCTACCCATAATCCCTTGCGGCAACGTCTGAAACAGCTGTGAAAGGTAAACAAACATGGCGGATGACATCGGTAATGGCTGCTGAATCTGTTTAAAATGTCATTTGTGTGATCTTATTTTGCTTAGATTTGCAGATTACAGATTAGAAATAAACAATTTACTATCTGATTATGCCATTGTTGTAACCATTAATAGAGTCTGGTCTGATATATCTGCCGGCCGTAAAACCAATTTATACCGTTAGCCTGCTAGCTTACGTAAGCTAATTTAGTTTAACGTCAGGCCTTTGCTAACGTCATACCGTAATGTTAACCAAAGATTCTAGAGTGCTACGCTCATTTTTAAAAGATGCATTTAATCCAAAGTCATGTCTAGTGAGACAGCTCTCTATGTAGGGAGGGAGGCAGTAGGCAGCTGTCTCCCGTTTGTAACACACCCTATATTGGATATGGTCCTGTATTCACCCCTTGCAGACACGTGACTTAAGTCACGTGACGGCTCCATGCTGGACGGCAAAAAGATGGGAGACGGACGGCAAATTACATTATGTCATAAAGATTATGATGAACTGAACACCATTACTATAACATCTTTGTAGTTCAATGTATTGCTGTTTGGGGTCTGATAGTCAAAGAAGATGCCAGTGGTGTTGTTAGATGAAATGGGTCATGATCACAAATGTAAAGTTATTAAAACTGGTGGTAACAGCAAGGGGAGATAACGTTACGTTAGGCTACTGTAATTAACATTATGGTAAATGAACACCCATAAGTATTTCTGGATTAAAATATTGCAAAGCGATTTGGTTACTTTATTTGTCTTGCTTTTATCAGTTGTAACATAGTCAAAACGTTAAGAATGTCATATCAGAACATGAAATAATAACTAGCTGCCACACTTAGCTATTCTAGCTAACGTTTATCGTAGCTCATAGTGCTAGGGTTAATGTAACTCTCCAGTTTGTACGTTGCCCAGCGAATAAACTTACTTCTTACATGTCTTAAGTTAAAGAATGGAAAGAAATAGGAAATTAAAAAAAAACTTGAACGGTATTATCTGTTTACATTCAGATCTTAAAGACTTTGCCTAAGTGCTATCTGCCGTCCTGTTCAGAGTCTATGGTTGCTATAGCAACCGCTGCTGTGCTAGTGTTAATTTTGTCACCTATTTTTAATTTAGTCTTAGTCTTGTGACAAAATGTCCTTTTTAGTCTTTATCATATTTAGTCATTCAAATATCATTTTTGTTAGTCAAGTTTTAGTCGACTAAAAGTCTCGTCATTTTAGTCTAGTTTTAGTCAAAAGAAAACTAAAGGTATCTTAGTCTTAGTCAGTTTTAGTCAACACATTTTAGTCTTTTTTTTTATAACAAATTATTTCTGATTACCATTTGAGTCAAATAGTGTTTCACACATCTCAATTTTCCAACAATATTGTGTGTCCACAGGGCTACTCCTCTGTTATAATTACTCATTCTGTCAGTCATTTTTGTCAGTCAGTATGTTTACATGCACAGGTAAGTCGAGCTACAGTTATAGCTCGGCTGGGATTTGACCATAGACAGTAAAAGATTCGACTGGACCACTGTCATATTCGTAGACACGAAACTACATGGAACAAGAACACTGGAGATTTTTGCCAGAGTTAGCAAGCTAACTACCTAAGCTTTATGCCACAATGCTACATACCCAGAAGTTGAAGCTTCTCTCATACAAATTAACATCCCCCAGAATGTCCATACGAAAATGTTCATCATGTAATGTCAACTATTTAACTAGTTAGACTGATGATGCAAGTAAGCTAATATGGAAAGTTCGCTAGCAAGTTAGCTATGGCTAAGATGGAGAGTCTGTTTGGGGAATGTGTTGTGTTTGGGCGTATATCGCCATCTAGTGAGGCGGAGTAAAACATTAATACTTTGGTCTACGACAGTCAGTGTTTCTCAAACTTTTTCAGTTTCAGGACCACTTAACTAACCCTAGCTAAAAAAAAAAAAGATTAGACCTACTTCAACAGTAGCCTATAATTAGTCTACACTATAGGCTTACTCACTAAACCACCTTGCTTATTGTCTTTGCACTTTGCTTATTGTGTGGATTCATATTGTATGATTTAAACTGGCATATCTTACATAGACAGTGTTGCAGAACTGTTTTTACATACAAGTTGGTTCAATATTGCAAACAACTCATCTATATTATATTTAACCACGTCTGCTCGCGGACCACTTGGGATAGCTTGCGGACACTAGTGATTTCCTGACCACACTTTGAGAAACACTGGTCTACGAATATGACAGTGGTCCAGTCGAATCTTTTACTGTCTATGGTCAAATCCCAGCCGAGCTATAACTGTAGCTCGACTTACCTGTGCATGTAAACATACTGACTGACAAAAATGACTGACAGAATGAGTAATTATAACAGAGGAGTAGCCCTGTGGACACACAATATTGTTGGAAAATTGAGATGTGTGAAACACTATTTGACTCAAATGGTAATCAGAAACAATTTGTTATAAAAAAAAAAAGACTAAAATGTGTTGACTAAAACTGACTAAGACTAAGATACCTTTAGTTTTCTTTCGACTAAAACTTGACTAACAAAAATGATATTTGAATGACTAAATATGATAAAGACTAAAAAAGACATTTTGTCACAAGACTAAGACTAAATTAAAAATAGGTGACAAAATTAACACTAGCGTGTAGACTGATAGTCGTAGGCCTTATGTGCGTGGGCCTTTAGATACAGCAGGTGTGTGATTTCAAAAACCATGGCGGGAGAACCGACTGCACTTTAGTTAGCTTGCATTTGCTTTGCTGTTGCTGTTAGAATGTTAAATTCTTGCGATAGATGTCTTCAGACAATAAAACGTAATTTGGAAGGGAAATTGAAGAGAAGAGTTGCCCCTTGCCTTGGTCGTACAATGTACTGTGCGTACAATTTATTCATGAAATCATTCAATATTACAACAATAAAAATAGCTTTTGTACTTACTGTCTTAATTGAAACATGCTTCGTGCACAAATGATAGCCTATAGGGCAAAGAGAATGGACATCTCAACATAAGGATACATTAGAAGATGATGATTAGTGTAAACTTTGTCACACGACGTGATAGTTCTTTAAAAACGCAACGTTCCATTCAGTCATAAATCATTCAAGCATAGGCCTAGTGCTCGTCATGAAAAGAAAACAGCAGCTTAATATTTTTCAGGTGTTTAACAGTAGGCCTAGGCGCACTGTTAGCAGTTATGCCGAAGGCAGTGAGATTATTAGGCATTGCATCCTGTCACTCAACATTTCAGTTCGGGGTGATAAGATTCAGTTAATGCGAGTATGGATCGTCTCAAAGTTTGGGACAACCAAACAGCAGTGTAGGCAAAGCAAATCCTAATTGTTAGGTTACCATAGCTGTCTTTTCTCTAGGCCTGGGCCTATCGGAAATCGCGACATAAGCACATTGGTTTCTTTTTTCTTTTCTTTCTTGTTCGCGTGTTGGGTAGTGAAGCGATAATGCATTTAAAGCAGTACATCATGTGAGCCAGAGCCGATATGGCCAGAACTGCTGCTCTGTAAAGGTATTTCTGTCCCACCCAAATTTGCTGAACTACTTGCGAAGTAGCCTATTCATCACAGACATCACATGTATCACACGAAAGAGCTTTTCTCAGCCTTTAAACAATGTTAGTTGTTAGTTGTTGTGGTAAACGGTTCGCGAGAAAAGTAACTTTAATTTAATCATATTTTTTTGCGCCTGTCTCCCTACCCATTCATCTTGGTGAAATACTTCGCGAACTTTCCCTCAACACATGACAAACCATATATCAGAATAAACAGTAGACCTTAACGAACATAAAGGTGTAAAGCGTTCCCCTGCACAGTTAGCCATTCCAGAGTAATCCGGTTTTAAATTTGCAGCAATGTCTTTATGCATGTCTCCAACTTTGCGGTTCCAATGTGTTTCAATTGTTCAATAAGTCTACATGATTTTATAACAGGCCAAATACAAAATAAATGTTACATATATCGCCTAGATAAGCATTACAATCAGAGGATATACATATAGGGCAGACAGACGCTCATGAGTTCATGCTTTGTTTTTTCACTGGATTTTAGGATAGCCTATTATGGCAACTGATTGCATTCCAAGCTACAGTCAACTCTAGCAGGCATTGAATGACTGGCGACTTTGTGATTTTATAGATTGACATAATGTGCGATAATCTGCGATTGCTGCTTTTGATCAGTTAGATTTATTTGCAATCTCCTGTGGTGGGCTGGACATAGCATTGAAATGCCCGCCCAGATTCCCCTTTCCGCCTTGACCCATTCACACTGGTGGCGGAACGAAAAAACTCGGCAAAATGTCTAGGGGGCTTGGTAGTAAATTTGGCGAGACACTTTGTCCCGCCGTTCCGCCTCGGTCTATGTGAAAGGGACAGTCGTTCCGCGATTCTGGTACATGAAATCGCGGCGATTTTGCCAGTGTGAAAGGGCCTAATGTTTTGTGGTGGCATTTAACGTCGCGATGTTTTGAAATGCGTCTAACAATCACGAGGGAACAATTTTGCATTGTAGGCATAACTAAGGGATGCAGTAACACCACCAACAACAACAAAAACTAGCCTACTCATTGTTTACATGTACATTAAATGTAACGTTTAATTGTGAATCAAATTAAAAGATTCTCCTCTTTGCAAACGTTGGCATATGGTGACAGATTAATTTAATAATGTTGCTGCGTGAATCACGGTAAGCACGAATGAAGTGGCCACTTAATGGGACTCACTGTATGGAAGTAGGCTAAGTAAAATAGAGATGTTTAAAATAAGATAAAGTTAGGATATGCCCGCTTGACAACGGCAGAGATAACTGGCCTTTGGCCATAGCAACCATCCATTCCATGTGCAGTGTATTAGCAGTTATCTCATACAATAAGTAGAATAATGTATGTAGATGTAGCAGTAACATTATAATAGTAGAAATAATAATATAGATATATGCAGTGTATTAACAGAATATAATAAAACAGAATAAATATGGATATTCAATATGACAAATATATAACAGATATGTACATAACATACAGCTATGTGCAGTGTGGAAACAGTGCCATTGTAGTGCAGAAACAACATTATAAGAGTAGTAAGAATAAGTCTATGTGTAGGATGAATAGTATGAAGATCAGTAGAATAACTATGTATAAATGTAATTACAGTAGGCCTATGTACATTTGTAAATAAATAGAAAACTATGGGTGAGAGGGATAAATTAATTTGATTCGTAAAAGTAAATTGCATTCAATTAAATTGCAATTAAAAATCTTTCCAGTAGGCTTTAATGTCACGCAAAAAGTACAACCAAAGCTGAGCTTGATCAACTAGAACGTCTAAAGAACCAGAACTTGAGTGTAGTTTTTTGCTGGGTCCCAGGCCATGTTGGTCTGAGGGGAAATGAGAAAGCGGACAGTGCTGCCAAGCAAGCCCTCAATGAAGAAGTCACAGAATGTCAAATCCCTGCCCCAGACCTTAAACCTATACTGAACTCTTACATCACAGATAAGTGGCAATCTGAATGGGATTAAAATGTACCAACAAGCAAGCAAGGAATGTGAATTTTTTTAGCACGTTTTCATGATCCACTGGGTCGTTATGGGCCACACAAAATACGGTGCTGCTAAAATGACTCCTATTGTGGCTATTAGAGACATGCGTTCATGAGTATCCAGCTACATTCAATGAGTTAAGTAAAATACATTCACACACACACAAAAAACATCACTAATGTTGTGGACATTCCTTTATTCTGAGATACATCAATAGGCTCTCAAAACAATCCCAAACAGACATAAGGTCTTTATAGAGCAAATCCATATAGATTATTTGTCAAATAAACAGAATTAGGGGATGGAATATATTAAAATAAATCAGTGAAAAAGTATCCTGACAAACAAGCAGCATTTTAATGCCTTAGTCATATTTCATAATTTCAATTTTTTCTCTAGGTTACCTGATAGCCCAGTTTGAGAGGTGCAAGATGCGTGACATTTTTTATTTTTGCAGCCAATCACTGCTGTTGTTTTATTTTATTGATTTGATCTCAGTCATAGAAGCTAAATTCGAAGGCAGGCCCAAAGGTAAAATCCAACGAACCGCATTCAACCCGCAAGCCAATAGTTGAATAGCCCTATCCTAGAGCTTTTGAGATATTGCCACTGCTCCAACACTAAAAGGCACTGTTACAATGCCTGGATCAAACCAGGTTCAGCATAGCGTATGCCACTATCTGCTCACGTTGGTGACCAGACCAGGACAAGCACACTTTCGCAGTTCCCGCCGGAAATGCAGTCTAGTTTTATTTGTTTAGGGTCGGATTGTGCTCTCAGAATTCGTCTCTCTCAGGATTCATTCGTTTCGGGGAGAATTTGAGCGATAGAGTTCCCATGTCTTAATGTTTTCAATGCGTCTACATGGACTTTCTGTCAGATAATCAAGCTTAGGTAATCAAGCTTCCACTCAGACCAAGTTTTCCCACCAGTGAACTCTCTTTTCGCTTTTGCGTCCAAGCAGAATTTGCAGATCACGCCACTCCTTTCGTAAATAGCCTATGTCTGAAAGTTTTTTCCTACCTGGACCATCTTTTGTGTCAATTTGGAGTATTTCATCTACAGTAGCCACTCATGTTTAAACGTTACGCAGACCTTTTTCTGGGGCATTTGCTCTGCCTTTTCGCCATGGTAGCCTACTGCATAACTGCTTGAGCAGGGCCTGCCTAATCTGAGTACCCAGAAGTTCGCATCCTAGGTCCTGCCTGGAGTAGCCTAAAGGATACTTTGTATGTAAACATTTTAACGTATATCCGGCTTGTAAGACATGTCAGTATTTTAAATATTTATTACCTAGCCTACATCACCTTTGATGCTCAGATTTTTAACCCCTGAAAAAAAAAATTGTTTGTGTGGTCTGAAAAATGTCCGAGGAGTGAAAAATCTATTGCGCGGCCACTTCGACTGGCCTGCTCGGCCGTGCGCACGCGCAGCTTAGAGGGAACATTGCTCGGGTCTGTTTTATTCAGTAGGCCTAATGACGCTGATGGGCGGTTAGAGGGTTAAACATGTATCGTAACACCTCCATTTATCCCCCATTTCGTCCAAAAATTCTAAGACAATTTTTAATACTTTAAAATAACATTTGATAAATTAACCTTACATTTTTCAGTAGCCATAGGTGTGCAGATTTGAACAAAATCTGGTTTGGTTCTTAACGGGGCTTTTACTGCCTGAAATATCCGATTTTGTTTACCGCGCTCGGAGGTTAGTGCTGGCCTGGTGGGTCGTCTACTTCCCCCCTTTCAACGGCACATGAACGGTTAGACCGAGAATTCTCGTCGCTACCTTAAAATTCCACTTAAAATTCCACTGGAGCTCCAAGCGGATTTGTAACCTACACGCAGCCTTACAAGACTGTTTATAGCTCTTCGAGTCACGATAAAATGTCATTTTTGGTACATACTATAGCTAATTTATATACACTTATGGTGTGGGTGCTTGTGTTTCTTTAGGAATCCGAGTGACACATAAGTAAGAGGACGGAAACACTGGGCTGGTGGTAATAGGGGGCGATCCGATATTCTCCCTTCTTGACAAACATACAGTTATTGTCAGTTTTCTTTCATCACGGCTGCTGTTGTCTGCTGTCAGTGTTATAAGTGTTTGCTAAATTAATACATGTAAATGTAATGTTTGTTGTATTCCAAATGACAAATAGCTTGTACAGCAAAGTCGCAAATTTGTCCCTTACAGAATTAGCAGCATAACATGGAATTAGCAGCATAACATGGTAATGGTCTATTATAGGACCAGTCTTTGAATAGACTTAAAACAATTCATGTTGTAGTATTGTGCAAGCCTTTGACTAGGCTGCTTTTCATGCACCTACATCAAGTACCTACACCATCCATTATCCATCCATTGGTGTTGTATAGGCTGAATATATTCCAAGTTTTCTTATTACATTAGCCTTTGACCAGGCTGTGTTATAGGCACAGTGCACCATTCAATCTTTACCCAGTGGAGTCTTCAGTTTAACTCCATAGAATCAGTAGGCAAAGCCATGGAGGCAGCTGGAGTATCCACTAAGTTCAGCTTCTCGCCCGTGCTATATTCAATATATTCATGTGCTTGTTTTTGACGATGTTGATCTTACATTTTGTTGCGTTACACAACACAGCCATTCAAAGTTCAACCCCGAATTGGAGCGCAAATCTCAGATCCACAGGGAAACCAAGCATTTGTGAGACATGCTGAATTTCAGATGGGCTTATCACAGTAAGACTTTTAACACAGCGCGAAATATACATAAACAGAGAGCTCATTTCTTTTGTCCTGACCCAATTTGCATCAGCTCTATAGACCCTTTCAAGAGAGTTCCATTATCAGCATCATAGTTGGCCCCACAAGGCTTCCGTTTTAACATTCCATATGTTATCTTAATGCAGAGGAAGTAGATTGGGGCCCAAATAGAACGTTCAAGCATTGTTTTTGTTTTTATTGTTGAGGGTCTATACATTTCTTCATGTATTTCTTCCATTCATATGTTCTTCTTCAACTTTCCTCTTTTCTGCCCATCTGTGCTTTTCTATTTGCTGGGTTTCTTCCGTAGTTTCATGTTTCTCTTCTTCACTTTCACTTCTTCATCTCTGCACTTCCGTACACACACACACACACACACACAAATACACACACAGTGGAAGGTCACTTTATAGAAGGCCGAATTTGTACTTATAGAACCTTATCAGAGAATACTTATCTTAGAAGACTTATCAGTGTGTGTGTGTGTGTGTGTGCATGTGTGTGTGAGTGTGTGTGTGTGAGTGTGCACGTGTTCATTCTGTGATAAATTGTGAATGATATCAGAAGCTATATTCTGCAATCTTTAAAATTGAAACTAACCTTCACCACAACCACATACAGTATACCGCACACATCACACATTTCCCCCCATCTTTTCCTGACACTGAATCTCTGAAAGGGCAGCGAAACTCAGCAACCTTCCCCCTGTCTCATTATCTGCTTCTGCAGCCAAGATTAAACAATCTATCTGCTGTGATCACTGCACTGAAGCCAGGGTGAGGAATACAAAATGATACGTTTATGGGAAGCAGACAAAGGGATTCTGTGTCGGACTGAATAAGTGAAGATAGAGAGAGAGGGACAGAGAGAGGGAGAGACTTTGACTTTTAAGGTTCCTTTATTGACAGTCAAAAAGGAAACCAGATAACATTAAAACCAACCCATAGTTTAATAAAATGGGTGTGGATGAGAAGGCATTAGAAAAGAGAGAGAGAGAGAGAACATCTTATATATTTATGTATTGAATCTGTATACATGCTTTGACAACACAAGCACTCTTGTCATGTCAATAAAGGTTTTTTGTATTGAATTGAAATTGAGAGAGAGAGAGAGAGAGGGGGGACCTGTGGAGCAAGAACTCACACACTAAAGAAGTGAAAATGCATCAGGGCAAGAGAGAGAGAGAGAGAGGGAGAGGAGGAGAGGAAGGAAGAGCGAGGGATGGAGTACGGGGCAAAGACAGATGGGTTAAATTAGGGTGAGGGGGGGGGGGAATGTTCACAGAGAGATAGATAGAGAGATAGAGAGAGGGGGAGATAGAGAGAGAGATTTAGAGGTGGAGTGAAAAGCAGCAGTGTGCATATGGTCATGTCACGATCACAAGGCAGGGGAAGCAAGACAGACGATATGTGGGAGGAGGGGAGGGTCATCTCTCACACACACTGTCTCACTCTTTCATCTCTCCCTCTCTCTCTCTCACATACACACACACACATAGACAGATGGGAATAATGTGTCCCTAGTTAAAAACAAAGTCATGTACAGTCAGAGAGAGAGAAAGAGAGAAGATGGGAGAGGGGGTTAGGGGGCTAAGGCAGAGCTAATGAGATGAAGAACTGAGGAGAGGAGAGGTTACACACACACACACAGCAGGGTAGGACAGAAGCAGCAGCACACAGATGGATACGTGCATACAAACACACACACACACACAATCACATCAAAACAACAAGATGTGGTGTAACAGTTCGACAGATGTACCTTTTCAGAGCAGACAGATCGACATACACTTATTCACTCACACACACACTGTCTCACTCTTTCTTCTATCTCACACACACAGCCAAAGAAGTACATTTTAATCCACACAAACACACACATCACATTATAGTAGAACACCACACCGCACACACATAAACAAACACTGTTATTTACACACCCACACACACACACACGTGCCAAAGCCTCTGTTCATTGATGGTGGATGGCTTGTGTTGCTCAGAACACAGAGCATGCCGAGAGCTTGTCTGTTACACTTGGCAAGAACATCATAGACATGCACATTCATGCTTCACTGTGTGTGTGTGTGTATGTGTGTGTGTGTTTCTCTCTGTTACACTTGGCAAGAACAGCAAAGACATACACATTCATGCTTCACTGTGTGTGTGTGTGTGTGTGTGTTTCTCTCTGTTACACTTGGCAAGAACAGCATGCATACACATTCATGCTTCCAGATAGGGCTGGGCGATATGGCTGAAAACTGTATCACGATATAAGTATTTCATATCGGTCGATATCGATAATTATTGATTTTTTAAAAATCTATTTCAGATAAGGACCAGAAGGGGAAAAAAAGTTCAATTTAAACACTTTTATTTTAAACTTAACCTTCCTTTAAACTTAACACTCAAATAAATAATTGTGCACATAAGTCTGAATGAGTCATAAGTCTGGTTGAAGCCTGGAAATATTGTAAACAAAGTAATTTGCTAGTTTATCATAGTAAGTCTACTGCAGGCGCGCGGGAACATATTTTTGACCAGGGGTGCTGAATAACAAAATAATGGATGTCCGACGATTTCTCCCCAAGCATGATATGATTCGAATTTAGACAGCTAAATACGCCATTTCAGCGCCGTATGTAGGCCTAAGAGCGAGAAGTTGTATAATGCCCTGGGCAGCCACTGCAACTATGTGCAGCACTTGCCACTCCGACTCATCAATAAAAACTGTGTGCACACACCAGACCCATATAAGCACACTTGACTTTACATAATTAAACTATTTCAGTATATTGCTTTTCTGATTGTCAAAACCACACCAGAGATGTTTGGCTTGAAAATATATGGTAATTAGGCTGCAATGACCTACAATGGCAAACAATTTCTGAGTAGCCTAACTTATGGCGTCTCCACTCCACAGCAAAAGTGTCCTAACCACGTTACAGCGGTTTCTATCTGAGCGACTCCAATAGTGAAAGGATTTCAGTGTCATATTTTGGTGGCACTAGCTAAGCTGTCGTGGAACTCGAGATGACATGTCTACTGACAGGCAACAGGTCTCACCAACACGAAATTCTAATTGCAAAAGATGCATCCTACCTCATCTGTTGTAGTTTAGTATTCGAAATTGGGCTTTTCACAATCCAACGATATATAAGTGCGAACTAGTTGGTGATGGTCTATGAAAACTGCCAGTATGCATGCTACACGGAGTTCTGACAGGGCTGTGCATGGCCTAATAAGCAGGCAAGATATAACCCACGATCGCTATATTCAAAGCTATCCATAACCTTTTTTGCTATTTGCCTATTTGATATACAAATATAATGACAAACTGTGAATTTGTAGGCCTATATTGATAAAAAGCAAGGGGTGCTGCCCCTCAGCACCCACCTTCCCGCGCCATTGGTCTACTGGTTAGACTGTTCAGTTTCCCCACGTGTGTTTAAGTTTCAAATGAATACTTTTTCTCCTTGGGACAGGCCCATTTGAGTCTTGGAAAATACTTTTCCATTTGCATCGGGATTGAGTTGATTAGAATTTAGCAGTCAATTTGAATGCAACAGTTTTGAACAAATTCGTGCAGCGTGCTAATGATGCTAACCTGATTTAATAGCAATTCTTGCACGTCTTGCACGTGAATTGTGAATGTTTGGATTACATAAGGAGGGATGCACCTAGAGAGAGAGAGAGAGAGAGAGAGAGCGCACGGGGCAAGGACTCATTGAGAGTCTGTGTTGAGGTAGGCCTACTTCTATCGTCTACTCTGGTAGAGTTGCACATACTAGCTACAATGCAAGATATATTTAGCCTATTTATTTATGGACAACGTAAGGCGGGAGGTGTGTGTTGCTTTTAATTATCGAATGTTCAATCGAACGCATTTTTTATTGATATCGATTACATGTCTATTGTGATACATATCGCTATCGTTTTATCGCCCAGCCCTACTTCCAGAGTTCATTTGCATCACCCAAAGGCCCTCACCACCCTCTCCTTCCTACCCCTTTGTCATTTTCTATTCATCCACCCATCCATTTATCTACCCATCTCTCCATCCCCCACTCCAGCCTCTGCCCTCTGTCCAGCCCCCTGTGTTCTCTGCTGGCTCCCAGTGACCAACACGGCCCTGGGGCAGCTTATTTAGAGGAAGGACTGGGTGGAGTTAAGATGAGAGTTGTTCTCTTCCCCTCTCTCTCTCTCTCTCTCTCTCTCTCTCTCTCTCTCTCTCACACACACACACACAGTCACTGCTCAAAGGCCTGGAGGGTGGAGGTTCTGACAGAGTAGGTAAGCAGCAGTAACTACTGTAACTAAGAGAGCAGCTGGAAACTATGCCAGTACTGTTTTAGGAGAAGGGTGTGTGTGTGTGTGCGTGCGTGCCTGTGTGTGAGGGGTAAGGAAATAAGAGGGCCTGATAGTGTCAGTTCAGAGCACTACAGAGTGGAGTGCAAAAGTTTTTTGGGGGGTGGAAGCGGAAGCCATTACTACATTAAGCTTGATGTGAGATGCACAGAGCACTTCTCTCTCTCTATTTCTCTCTCCAACACATCAAAGACAGCCACACATTTAAGCTGGGGAATAAGACAAATAAATATATATTCATAAAAAACAGCAAAAATACCAGATTTGAAAAAAAAGTAGAGAAAAGGGGAGAGTGTGCTTTGGGTTCAGCAAGTCCAACCTCAAACGCCAACCACATAGCCATGTGTGTGTGTGTGTGTGTGCGTGTGTGTGAGAGAGAGAGAGAGAGAGAGAGAGTCCAAATGAAACCCCTTTCTGGAACAAACTATTAAATTTACACATTTAATTGATGTCTGTAGAACCGGGGCACGTGGAAGATAACAAGCACAGAGGAGCACTTTCATGTGACACTTTCACGAGAGAATTGCCGCGACAGAAGCGCTGGTGGGAGAGGAGCAAAGAGAGGAGAGGGGAGAAGAGGAGAGGAGAGGAGAAGGAAGGAGGAGAGGTGAGGAGCGGAGCGGAGAGGGGAGGAGAGGAGAAGCATGAGAGTATTATACGACACACATCAGAGATATTCACAAACACTCACATACACACTTTTCCCGTACAGTTGAAAGGAAAGTGTGATATGAAAAGATAGACTGTGGAAAGAGGGAAAGGGAGATATTGACTGTAAAAGCTTGTGAACAGGAAACACACACACACACGCACACACACACACACACACACACTATGCCATGGGTACATATTACACATACATAGTGTTACTGTAATAAGATGTAGGGGCTGACAGTGGAGACACTATGAGAAATGGGAGCTGCATCAGGGAGAGGAGAGGAGCGGAGGGGGAAGATGACCAGAATGGCGCCTAGAGGGGAAACTGGACTCATTGGGTTCAGATAGTCAGGGTGGAAAGACTGGAGGGTAGAGAGGAGAGTGAAGGGCAAAAAAGTGCATTGTGTGTGTGTGTGTGTCATTGGAGAGGCATGGAATACTGACAATATATACTGACTCTGGAAGAAAGGTGTTATGAAGCTTGCTGTTCATGGCACATGGCACCTGACAAGCCAATTTATCTGTCAGACACATACACACACACACACACAGACACACAAGATCCAAGGTCACAGCTGAACAATTAGATAAACAGGAAATGAATGCTGCTTTGCCACTGCCAGGTACTGTACCACTGCCCATTGACAAGGACAGAATGGACAGGTCCAGTCCCACACTACCTCACAGCTGCCTAATCGGCAGGCCAGACGCATGGTGGGGGGAGGTGGGCAGTGGGGGAGCTGTAGTGGGACTGGATGACCTTGATGAATTTGTGCGGGCACCAGAGCTAGTGAGCGGAGCGTGAGCGAGGAGCGGCGCGGATGGAATTTTGTTGGAGCGTGGAGCACTTTTTAATTTAGAGGCTGGAGCGGCCGCTCTAGGGGGTCGTTTCTAGAAAAGTTAGCAACGACGTTGCTCAACCACCATGGTACGACGCAACTTGCAACCAAACAACGACATTGTTACACCTGTTTCCAGAAAGCATTGTTGCAATTCGCTACCTCCGACGTTTGAACACTGTAGTTCCAACAATGTTGTTGATGATGCAGCGATACATATCATTGGTGGAAACAGTGGCAACGTGTAATACCCCACCCCCTAGAAATTCTCTGCCACGGCCTATGTTGACATTTTTCTAATTTAAACCGAGTGATTAATGCTGGCATTGTCATCGTCATCTGCAAAAACCTAAACCTATTGCAAGTATATAAAACATTTTACTGAAGCCGACCATATGTGTCATTATTTGTGTTAAATATCTATGTTGGGAAAAATATATAGCCTGGACGAATGTCTGGGTATCGCATTTGTTTTTAATTGTCTCGTGGCTTAACGGCAGCGCGTCAGTGCACTACGCGCTCGGCCGGAGTTCGCATCCTATCTCTTCTTTTCACCTCTGCGTAAGAGTAGGCCTACAAGACACAACACATATTTATGTATATAGTTACTCTACATCGAGAGACCATAGGTACAAGACATCAGTCAAAAACAATTGAATCTACGTGTCACACTAGTTCACCTGCAGGTAGCGAGAAGCAAATCTCACATCATAAGAAAATCGAACCTACAACGCTGGGATAACAAGACACCTGCTTTAGCCACTACACCATTTATCACTGTGCTGATTTTGAAGAGTCTGTGAAAATTATAATACTAGCTTATCAAAAAGCAAGGCAATACTCAAATTAACATAAATAGCAAGAATGAGTGAAGTAGGGGAGTCAGTCTCTTAATCAAAATAAAGCTACAGGATAGATCAATCATTGAGTCACGAGATAAACATCCACTTCGTAATTTTTTGGGAAGGCGGTTGTGATTTTTGGTTAGGCGCTCCGGACACCAACAGGAACTAAGGAACGACACAAGTGCGACTGCCTAGGGGCAGTAGTACTACCGACCAAACTTTGCGTCCTTGTTTGCGATTGAGAGTTCGAACTACCCTTTCTAGAAACACCAAATCCAAGAACGATGGAGCGAACTACCAAGGTTGCGACGCAAGTTAGCAAACGACACTTTCTAGAAATGAGCCCCTGTTCAAGTCTTCATAATGAAACCAAGACCGTTACATTTAAAAAACAGATGTTGGCCACAGTAATATAACGGATTAGACTTTAAGAATTAGAATTATTAGAATTAGAATTAAACGGATTAGACTATAACGGATTAGCCAGAGCTTGGTTCGACAGCTTTCACTGACTAGCATTCATAAACAGGGACAGGGACACAGACCACGAAAACAGCACACACTAGGCAAGTCAAACACACACACACACTACACATACAGGGGTGGACGCAGCCCCCCACACAAAAAGGATCACACACGAGGAAGACCTAAAAGGGTAACACGCTACACTAAAACACGGTCATTAAAACAGTAAATAATGGCATTACTGTAACACACACAAACAACCCCCAGGGTTCTCCCCTGTATCCCAGAATGCATTGTCCCAGAGTCCGTAACACATAGTCCAGCGTGCCGACGTTACAGTAAGTTCGTTTGGGATGAAGTTGCTAAATATTTTAGAAAGGAAACTGAAAGTCATAGGGCTTACAAGCATACTATTCCTACAAAACAACTAGATACTAACAATGTAGAGCAAGAACAACTATGTGGTGACACTCTTCCAGTGAGATTTATTTTGGAATTTAAGAAGACACATTTCGCAGAAACATGAGTGTGGAGAGCAAAGAAAAACGTGAGCAATTTGAATAGCCTATGCTTTAAGTAAGGCTGAAGTTAAACTTGGATGCTAAACCTGTATTATTTAGGCAATTAATCTCACTCATCACTTTAGTTTTAGGCTTATGTGTATTGACGTTGCCAAGCTTGTTCGTTGTTGCACTGTTGGTGTAGCATTAGGCTATCTTTTACAATACATGTTCTATGAGTGACATTGCCGTTGCTCTTAGTTCTTTGGGATTTAAGTTTTCTAAGGTGACAATTCGGCTTGTAGATTATTTCTCTCTCTTTTAAAGCGTGTAGCAATTTCACTGGAGCGTGAGGATTTTGAAGTGGAGCGGGGAGCGAAATTGAGCGCACCGCTCAGCTCCGCTCACTAGCTCTGGCGGGCACACACGGATACACACTCACAGACACACAATCATACACACAGGTACTGTACATGTACACACATGTATACGTACACTAACCATGTAACCATGGGCTCACATAAATATTAGTGCTGTCAGTTAAACGCGTTATTAACGGCGTTAACGGAAACCTATTTTAACGGCGTCAATTTTTTTATCGCGAGATTAACGTTAATTTTAGTGTAACAAACTTTGTAGTTTTTTCACATGCTGTTGCAACAACTAGTAACGTTAGAACAACTACAACACCACACCGATCTAGCCAGACCGGAAACTAAACAATACGCACTGACGAGAATGTATGTGCTGCATACACGCCCCCTTTTAGGGGGAAGATGACTGATATAATGGAAATCTATGCTGCATCAAAGTGGAGAGCGAAACGTGCTTATAGTAAACTTACTAAATCTTGAAACAAACATGAATAAAAGGCACAAATTAAGGTTGGTGTAAGAGTTATCTGTGTGTTTATGGGATTAATGTGACCATGTTTCTATGTTTTGCTCTCTCCAGTGTACTAACAGGAGTGTCACGAATGTATCGATAGGCACAGTCAAACTGCCCGTGGCTAACTAATTAAGTTCAACAAGCTTAACTTTACATGTCATAACATCAACTAAACATAAGTCACACATTCATTCTATCACTTGTAATATGAACGTAGCCTATTTCCTACAACTAGGTGAGATAATTGGCTATGTTATACTGAAGTTCCACAGTTAGCTAGCTAGCAAAGTCGCCACAATATTCCGTACAGTCTGCCGCCTCTGGTTTGGCAAGCTAACCGTTTTGCATGGGATATTATGGTAAGTGTACATGCTACATTTGTATAATACATGGGGTATTGCAAACTAATAAGGTTGGTAATGTACATCGTTTTGACATGAGTAAGTTACATAAACACAATTCTTCATAACTGCCGTGTTAGTAAAATGATTGAATGTCCTGTGAATTAATAACTAGATGTAACGTCAACGTGTGATTACTAGCTGTCTTTCAATGATATAATGTTATGATATGAAAATGGGGCGTGATGCAGATCAAATGTATCTTTATGATGATGCGCCGTTAGTAGGCTACGTAAAGGCATGCTGCACACACTTGGTTGGGCTAACGAGCCGGCCAAAGAGTAGTAGCCTAGGCTGACGCATTAGTTGTGTGCCGCCAAAGATTTTTTCACCATCACTTGTTCTGTTATCAACATTCCTCTTTGGCTGCTACTATTTGCGATGCACTCTGCTTTCGACATTCATTTACATTAGATTCCATTCTTTTCAATACAACTCCGCACACCAGCATCGCACTTTGCAGCCGTGTAAATAACGATTCAGTTATTTGGTCGCTGCTCCATAAAATCCATTGTTCATCCAGTGTTTGCCTGTTAAAAACTTCGGCGTTGATTTGTGTGGCAAGTGACAGTGCACCATAGACTGTAGGCCTATAAAATGGCAATGCACTCATGTTGAAAAGTTCCTTATTTTCAACTGAACTCAAAGATAATGAATATAGTATGAATAATATTTTCTGTTTGTTATGCCCTTTATAATGTGTGTAGGCCTACATTTTGTGCATGCACTTCTGCAGTAGCATTTATTTCAGTTTATATCAGCTATATTTCTGAAGAATATGTGTTGCCTTAGGTCTGCTGCACATCTTTTGAAATTTGATTTGAAATAATCAAATAAATCTATGTCTTAAAGTTCAGTTAATAAAGTAACTTGCTTTGCTTTCATTTGAATCCTAATCAAGATAAACAATAATTGCTTTATTGTTAATATGGACTCCTGGAAAGTTCAGAAATGCAAAATAATAGAATTTTAATCATATGATAAAATATGTGATTAATCGTGATTAACTATAGGAATTCAGCGATTAATCGTGATTAAAAATTTTAATCGTTTGACAGCACTAATACATATTACAGTAATGAAAGTGCAAAATGTGCGCACACAACCGCCAACACAAACACACACACACACACGTACAGACACACACACACACAAACACAAACAAGCTAATAAGAAAAAAACTTTACTTCAGCTATTATGTACCACCAGTGTATCAAATTACAGCTAAACAAACACCAGCATCAGTTTAAGCGTGAAGGTCAGTAACCCCGTGCCAGAGGGAGGCGAGCCAGCCCTGAACCTGCACATCCTGAAGAGTCAGCAGAACCCCACCAGACCGCTACCCCAGCTCTGGTGCTGCTGCATCCCTTATGGAACTGGACGCGCTGCACTGCATTTAATGGCCATTTAGATAGATAGATAGATAGACAGATAGATAGATAGATAGATAGATATTTTATTCATACCGAGGGAAACTTTAAAATTTTACTCCACTCCTCTCCACGTAAACAGACCGATTCACCAGAGGTCTCTTAGTGTTTATTTGTTTATTTATGTATTTTTATGCTGATGAGCACACTCCCCTCCCTCCACAACGCTCTCACGACCAACACTGCCTGGCCTTGGACTCTGCCCACGCCATCCCCAGAGCACAGAGGAGAAGAGAAGATTATAAAGCAGTAGGCCTACAGTATAGTAGAAAAAAAACAAGCCTGCCGTGAACCATAAAAACTGAGCTGTGATGGGACATGTTGTATTAGTTAAATTATTGAGCTATTAAGTTAATTCACAGAAACATTACATTCCAAAGTTGTATATGGTTGTAAGAAATACAATATAAATGAAGAATCAGGGACAAAATCAGACCAGATAAAGTGAGATTCAGCTGCTGAATGTGTGCTGACATATTGAGCCCATCGAGTTCCTCCCATTTGCATGTAGATGTGGCTGAAACATTCAATCCTAATCAGTGCCGTCGCGGTTGCCCGTCGGAGACAGATCGAGAGGCATTTCTGTAATAAGTTCATCTGCCCCCAATGGCCATTTTTCTTTTTCAGCCTCACTATTAAAAGGACCGTCAGGGGGCAACGGAACTGTCAGAGTGACAGCCAATACCCCCCTCAGGAAAATGACCGCATTGGTCTCTGATGCATTGCAGTTGCAAAGCCAGCCCCAACCCCCAAGTCCCATTGCAACCCCGCCCCCATGAATCCTGTATGTCAGATCGGCACATCTGACAGAAGCGTGGATGGGTACGTTTCACTGCACAATGGACGCCACAGAACGGCTGGTTTCAAATGCCCATCTGCCGCTTCTCATTTGTCCATTCATCCGCTGCCACTAGTCAACCCATGAGGATGCAGGAAGAGCGTCTGAATTTACATTAACAGGAGACTATTTTTGAGTTTTGTTATTTTACTTAGAAAGTGTGTTTATTTTAAGTGGGACTGTCTGAATGTATGATGTTGGAGAGGGTTATGTACTGATGGAAGAAAGAAAGAAAGAAAGAAAGAAAGAAAAAACATATCTCACATCTCCAATTTTTTTCAATCTTTTATTTACACAGAAAAGTCACATTACACTTCATGGAACGAGATTCAACAATGAACAATTGCGGCAGGCACATATTGTGCCCGAGATCTATAAAGATCTGTGAATTTGAAGACAGTGGTGTCATATGTTAAAAATTGGACAGTTCAAAGAAAGGAGTACATCGACTCCTTCCTCATTCTGTGCCCCCCAACAGCTTACACTGCAAATACAGCACCCGAGTCTGCCGCAGTCATGTAGGGAGTTTACGATTTGAGTCATGCTGTTGTTGTTGAGTGGTGATACAGGTTAATGAGGTGTGTGGTGCCCTTGTCCAACCTGACCCATGTGGGCAATGATGTAGGCAGGTGGGTCACTTTGATCGTGTCTGTGTGTGCGTGTGCATGTGTGTATTAATGTGTGTGTTTGTTTTAGAGGAGGCAGGGGTGATATTGAAATAATTAATCATGCAGACAGAATGTTTCCTTTGTGGTTAGAGCTGGTAATGACACCAGATCAAATCACACATCTCCTGGCCTCATGATCAACCAACCACAGCTCTGCAGCTGAGTCACTGAGTTATTTACAGTCATGCCACTGAGTTATTTACAGTACTTCGGTTATTACAGTAAGTGATGATGCAATAATAGGCTAATAAATCTTTTTCCGGGTCCAGCGGCTTTCAGAGCACTTGGTTTTCTACATACATGTAGACAGTAAGATAAACAGTACTTTTTTTCCGTTATTCAGTGAAAATTGTCATCCTACTACTCACTTGTTGCCTCAATCTAATAAAATCCTATTTTTGGCGGAAGCCTGCACGTTACCATTGATTGTATCATCTGGCTGCACAGCTACAGTAATTTCTCTGTTAAAGTTTTTCCCTCAATAAACCAGAGGTGATGGTGACAAGGTTTACAAGTTGTAAAAACCGTCTGGCTGCGCTTGTAAACGTTTTTGACCAAAAAGCTGTTGGGCCTGTGATGTTGGACTTAACAACCAAATAATGTAAGCAGAATAGTGGTCACTGCGGAGCACACCATACGTATAACCTGAAGCACTGTGACATGACATTGACCCTACATGTTCTAATAAATCTATAACTAACTGTAAAGTTGCTTCAGGCAACATCCATGATATTAGTGATTATTCCATTCCACTTAAATGCTGAAAAACACAGCACTAGAATCTGGCTTGACGTATTGTCCTCAGGCGTTTGTTCCCTCGTAAGCATTCTCTCTCCAATCGATCTCACACACCAGTGATTCTGGTTTTCTAACAGATCGGGAAATGGACGCAATCTTGTACACTGTGTTGTAGGGCTGAACAAAGGACAGAAAGCCAAGACAGAGAGGGTTGAAGCGAAGCTAGTAATCAAGGCTCTTTGGCCAAGCCAAATCAGAGAGCTGCTGTATGAGCCCAAGTGGGTCCAGGTTATAGTATGATTTGAAGGACAAGGTGAGGAGCTGCTGCATGAGCCCAAGTGGGTCCAGGTTATAGTATGATTTGAAGGACAAGGTGAGGAGGCTTTTGGTGCTGACCAAAGAGGCCAGATGGGCTCGCATTGACATTTCTTTCAAGGAACACACAAACACACACATATACACAAAAAAGAAACACACACACACAGACATACACTCAAACACATTGACAGCATATATCAGTTGAGACAAAGACAGGCAGATAAACCTCAGCAACGTTTTGCAGGTATGAGAATAAGAGAGGAAGAGATAGTGGGGGAGGACGGGATGAAAGAGTCTCGTGAGATAAAGAGTGAGAGGTGAGAGAAAAAAACATCAAGAGGAACGATACATTAACAATACATCAAAGAGCTGCTCATGCCACTAAACCCACATCAAGCTCTTACAAAAGGGGAACAGCAGACAGAGCAATGTGCACAGCAACTCAAGTGCTCCTCTGGAACAATGTACAGTATACAGCACAGCACAGAAACACACAGGAACTCAAGTGCTCCTCTGGAACAATGTATACAGCACAGCACAGGAACACACAGGAACTCAAGTGCTCCTCTGGAACAATGTATACAGCACAGCACAGGAACACACAGGAACTCAAGTGCTCCTCTGGAACAATGACACAGGGAGTTGTGTAGAACCCAATGATGTACAGTAGATGAAACCAAATGCTGCCATCTTCCTGTTTGTGTCACCTCTGAACTTTATATTATTTAGATTACTTATTAATAATTAAAAAATATATATATATTATTTTTATGTTATGAACTATAAGTTGTACTCTGTCCCCTTGTCTAATTCACAACAAATGGCTGTAGCCACGTTTATTGGCATTCAAGGGGCTACTGTAGACAAGCCTCCCAGTTTGCAGGTATTCATACTGTATGCATTCCCCCTCTCCCAAAGGTCCCAAGTAGACCCTAATTGCCCCCCTATCTAAACCCAACCCCCATCTATTTGTCATATACGGTTTCATTAATGTTCTGTATCCTCCCATGACTGACTGTTACATGTATGTAAATGCTATGTAAACCTATTAAGATCATCTAATTGCCTGGCAGTCATTACTGTATCTCGATTCTCCATTGTGCAGACAACACAGTCCCTTGTATAAGGTGGAGGGAGTCTCATGGGTATTAACATCTGTTAGACATTAGAACTAAAACACAACGCAACAACCAGATAATCTAACATTACTGTAGAATTCTGGGGTATTCTTACTGTATTCTGATGTGTTCATATGTTACATCTGTATGTAGTATACAACAGGGAGAAGTCCATATTATTGTACATAACTGTGCCTTAGGCCTGTGTACCAGCAGGAAGGTCATACAGGCCGATGTTTAGGAACATCCGAGGAACATCAGTGATAACATGGGCCGAGGGAGACAGCATGTCTGCCTATTCAGGCTAGTATCTCCATCTGGCCAGGGCCGGGTTGTGTACACTGGTTGGCACCTGCCACGTTGGCATGATTGACGTTTCTGTGTTTTAGTATAACAGGCTTTGTCTTAGGTTTTGACTGGGAGACGGATCGAGGAAGCGACCCGAGGAGCATCTTCTGTTGGAAGGCTCAGCAGCCGCTTCTAATAACAACCACAACTGTTAGACTCTGCACAGTTTTACTGTTTGAGACTTAGCCTGTGTTCTGTTATTCATTATTGTACCATCTACAATAAATCATCATCTAATCGCCGATCCTGATCCCGCCGTCAAGCTTTATTGACCATCTTCAATACAGACATTAGAACTAAAACACAACGCAACAACCAGAGAATCTAACATTTGGTGCCGTGACCCTTCTCGCAAAAGGAGAAGAAAGACGACAACATTTGGTTATCGTGACCCGACCGCAAGAGGAGAGGCAAGACGAGAACATCCAACGGGTTCAAAGAGACTTCGGGGGCAGATTTTGGATTTTGAACATCTGTAAGAAGAGTCCATCTTGGCACCCAGATTGACGTGACTGAATCCCAGCTGGAAGCCTGCCAAGAGGGGAAACACTGCTGCACTGCGCACCCTGCATGCAGTGAAGACATTCTGACCAGGTGAAAGCAAAAAATCTTTACTCCTTTATGCGGGAAAAAGAACCAAAGTAAAGCTAATTTATTAGATAAATTAGAAATTAAAAGCTGTACATTAATGAGAGTATTGAAGTCTGTGTCATTAAGTGTTTTGACAAGTAACGTACCTATATCAATGATTGATGAGCTCTAGATGTCATTTGATATAAGAAGTTTTCTGGAAAAAAGTAAAAGGTCAAAGTGTACACATATTTTGGGTAATTGGATAGATTCGTGAACGAATTAAAAGAAGTAATCGATTAACTACGGACAAGCTTGGGGGATTAAATATTTTCTTTTTCTGTACTGCCATTACATGTTAAGCTGTGTGAGTTTTATGAGATAAATGCTGTGCGTGTGCCAATTAGGAAATAGGAGGTGTTGCTACAGTCATTATTTTGCTGAGTGAACTGTGTGGTTGTTTCTCAACGGTCTTTGTTTAGTTTAATGGCCTAGGACTAAACTTAGTGCTACAGTGATACGGAAAGAAGACAAAATCACCAGAGTGGGGTGTTTTGGTTGTGCAGTAATTGAAAAGTGGGATAGGGTTTCCACCTATATATTTTTGTTGACTTGGTCAACTGTGAATTTAACGAAAGATCGTTAAAGGTGTGAGTGAGACATTAATTTGTATCATTGTCTAGCCGTTTTGGAACTGACACTGGTGAAATTGATTGTTGTAGCTTCATGCTGTGAGTAAAATAACTTACCAAGTGTCAGGTTATGGAGCGAGAGAGATAGAGAGAGTGTGTTTCCTTTCCCCTGGCGGGAACAGCGAGCGTGTGAGTGTGGAAAAAAATAAAAATAAAATAAGAGATAGACAACTTGTGAACAATTGAGAGGCGAACAAATTACTAACCAAATTTTCAAAGTGCAAAGTTGTCACTATATCACTACCACATCACGGGAAAATAATCACGGGATGCCAGTGAAATTACAATTGGGCAAATTTGAGAAAAAATTACAAAGAAAAATAGAGAAGTTGGAATTAGAGATCCGAGACAGGATTTGCAGACATGAGACTGAGAGACGTGATTTGGAGGAACAACTCATGGAAGTGGATGTGTTGCCAGAACAGAGTGGAATGAGGCGAAGAGGAGTAGTCTCAGAGGCCCACTCAACGGGGAGGAGCCAACTCCTCCCATACACACCGGCACCTATTGTGGGCAGGGGTCGCAACAGGCAACCAAGCACCTGCCTCAATCCGACTCTGCCTGACTTGGACTCAACAGCGCCATATGCCAAAGTGATAACATCTAGAAGTGCAGTGGACATTGATAAAGACAGCTTCATTGGACAGAATGCTGCTGTTATGGGAACCCCACATGGGCCAAGAAACAGCACCCCACCTGACGAACAGCCAGCAGGTGACACAAAACAAATCATTCTGGCCCCATCAACAGCCACTGCTTTCTACAATCCGCAAAGACAAGGAAGAACGTCTGCAACCAACCATCATCAAACTGCTCCACTCCAGTATGGCTATCCACAGCCACTAGCCATAGCTTCAGTACCTCCTCCTCCCCCATTGTTGTTACCAATGCCACTGGCTACAAGCCCTTACCCACCTCACCCACCTGTCAACTCTTTCCCTACCCCACCACCACCACCACCCCCACTTGTCAACTCTTTACCTCACCCACCCCCACCCCCACCTGCACCAGTGAATGATGGGGCATCTACATCCAATGCTGCCCAGGGAGCGACTGCTCCAGGCCAGCGATGGAGGACTGGGATGCCAGCCCCAGTCACCATAGCCATTGGAGAAGGAGATGGAGAAGTCTTGTGGAACCTGAGAAGGCTAAAAAGAGAGGATCTCCTGGAACATCCTGCATGGGCTAAGGGAAGGAATGACTGTGGACTGTTGGAAATGGAACCTGTCAGACTGACTGGAAAACCACCTCCGTGTGTGAAACAATGTCCCATCAAGAACGGACAGATTGTGGCAGAATTGTTGGATGCAATGCAGCTGCCAACTCCACTCCAGTATGGCTATCCACAGCCACTAGCCATAGCTTCAGTACCTCCTCCTCCCCCATTGTTGTTACCAATGCCACTGGCTAGCTTGTGCTTTGCTTGTGCAAAGGCTTATACAAGCAAGCCTAGCAATGAAACACCATGGAATGTGTAAAAAAATGTAATGACCTTTGATTTTAAGTGTATTAAGGCCTAAAATAAATGTCCTATGCTCACTTTCCCAAATTGACCTTTGACCTTTATTTTGGGGTATCGTCATTTATAAATGACTTTGTCCCATTAGGGTATATATTTTTTTGTGATTTCTTAATGTAAAAAACAATTGATTAACAATGGCTTCATTATCCATGAACATATTTTATTGAAAAACACTTTAAAAATTTAATTTCAGAATGATTCTAAAAGAATAAAAAATACAAAAAAATATGCAAATTTGTCACATTACTGATGAAACTGAACCAGGAAGTTCGTTTTTGGTGTGAAGCATAGGTGAACATCGCATTTCCTGCACTTCACTCGTGTTTGCCCTGAGCAGTTACCATTCTTGCATCTGCCTTGTTTTCAGTGTAGTATGGCCAGTGGGCAATGCCATCTTTTCTAACCTCTTCTTGAGGGCGTGATTCCCTCCTCTTACAAGCCTGCTTTTCGGGGAGTCTCCACTTGACTTGGCCGCCCCCGTTTGGCCCTTTCTGTGCCCTCTGAGCAGAGAACATCAGCGACGATTGACTTGAACTCCCTTAGACTGAGTTCCCCTCTCTGTGACTGACTACTTGTCTCACGGTCTCGACGGTAGAGTAACCATGAATTGACACAAATCATGTCCATGACATGAAAAAAGATTCGAAGGTACCACTTGCGTGACCTGATCTTCGTTCGATACAGTGCTATGAGTGAATCCATCAAATCAACGCCCCCCACATGTTTATTGTAGACTGCAACAGAAGTGGGGCATGTCACGTTGATTGTTTCTTTTTTCTTTTTGTCCCATCTTTCGACCTGAGAAACTGGGTGTGCACCTGTGAAAGTGCTAAGCCAGGGGTCGGCAACCTTTTTTGCCTGGAGAGACACTTTTACCAATTTTTTTTTTTTTTAATCTCAGAAGAGCCACATAAAGACAGTAAAAAAAATCGGATATTTAACGTACAGTTACTTTCATTCAACAGAGGATTTTTAAATACATTTTCTACTCGTTTTAAAAGTAGGCCTAATGTGCAAGTAACTTGAAATGTAAAGTGGTATGACAGAAGTATAGGCCTTAGGCTTCTCATGTACTGTAGGCTAGGCACCACCCCCTTCCATTTTTCCAGTGTCCTTTGGTATGCAAAGTAACATCATAGTTAACAACACAACACTCAATGTTCGTTGACATGTCATTGGCGAAATTGAACATTAGGCATACCAGATATTAGATTTGGTGATGGCCTTGGAGTCTGGCTGGCTCATATTCAGTGAGGTGAAGTTTCATGCAAGAATTGAGGCTGTCACCATTTAAGGGCAACTCCACTCAAAACTGTCATATCCATAACGGCAACTAAATACCATGGCATTGTGTTGGCGTTATGGATGTGACAGTTTTGCGCGAAATTGCCCTTAAACGTGAGCGCAGGTTTGTCTTTATATTTTTCATATGTGAGAGATTTCTCACATGCAAGTGGAACCGAACATGGTTAACACAGCAATACTAACTCGTTGCAGTGTGCGATATATAATGGGCAGTTCATTTCGCGTTTTCAGAATCAGTCTTCGGATGGAAACTTTCCCATTTCAGCCCGCTTGTGTTTGCGCTCGCAAGCTGTGGTCGCTGACGTTTCCTTTTTGACATTTTCCTTATCTAGCCTACAGGAAGTGCACACATCAACAATAACAAAGTGTTCTCGTTGACTGAAATAGAGGGAAATCGGTGATTTTGTTTGATATTGACTTGGCAACAAACCGCGAATGTAACAATATTGTGCAGGCTACGGTTACGGAGTCAAGTGAGGTGGAAAGTTATATAGGCTAAATTACTCAGATAGACCTACAATATTACATTTTGAAAATGAACTAAAATAAAATACATTTTAATTAAATACTCATTAATTATTTTCAAAAGCTGAGCCGCATGCGGCTCCGGAGCCGCGGGTTTCCGACCCCTGTGTGCTAAGCAGATTAACACTGCGGTTGTCCTGCCACCTGTTAACAATTACCTGCACCCCTTCACACATAGCAACCTTCTCCTCAAAATAACCCCTTCCCATTTTTTTCATTTCCTTGTTTGTTTTCAAGGGACATCCTTTCAACCTGTTTGTTCTGACTGTGCCAAGGAAGTGGATACCTTTCTTTGCCATTTCTACTTCAAGCCCTATGCTAGTAAACCAGTTGTCATGGTATAGCTTGAAATTCTGGTATGGAGGTATTATGGATGCTACACGCAGGACTATATTGCTGCTTGCACCCAGGTCAGGCATCCCACTGACTGGTTGAATTTTGCCAACATGGAATTTAAAGTTGTATGCCATACCCTTGGAGTCACAGAGTACATACACCTTGTAACCCCATTTATGGGGCTTTTTGGGGTTATAGTTTTTCAAATGACTCTTCCCTTTGAACGGGATTATTTGCTCATCAATACTTAGATGCTCAGTCAAAGGGATGCTTCTCATGGTCTCAACTGTAAACTCAAGAAATGGTCTGATCTTGAAGAGCGGATCTTGGCCTAGATTATGAGAGCCCTCCATAGTGTTGTCATTGAAATGGAGGTTGGCTTTGATCTGTCCCCATCTTCTCATTTGCATCACATCAGCAATTTTATCAACGCGAGAGTGTGTCTGCCAGCACATGCGTTGTGCAGGAACACCATAAATGCCCACATGAAAGGCACAGCCAATGAACTGCTCTATCTCTTTCTCTGAACAATTCAGGGGTGCACTTACATTGCTCTGTACAGAGTAGAGATTGGTCTGCTCTACAATGTGTTTGAAGCACTCAGGGGAGAACATCTGCCTAAAACAATAGGTTGATGAATGCACCCTTTCTGCTGTGGCCAGACGTATCTTCCAGGCAGGGACTGGGTAATGGGCACGGATCGCTGACTTCCACAACAACCTACGGCCTATCCCTGGTTGAAGATCCTCCTCACTGTCTGGCTCCTCATTCTCATCCTGTCCTTCGTTACTACCATCTCCCTCATTGTCGCTGTCTTCCTGTTGCTCATTGCTTACACTGGGCTCCACTCTTACAACCACCTCGTCCTCATCACTGCTGGATTCACTGTCCTCACTGCCCGCAGGAATAGGCATAGCTGTCCCTCTCACCTTACCATAAAACTTGGAAACTTCCTAAGAAAGATGTATGAATAAATAGTTTGACCCTACATCACAACAGTAGAATCTACACCACAACAGTAGAAACCATTACGGAAATTTCTATCCCTTAGTGGGACTTTGACATTTATACATGACATGCACTTTTTAACTGTTTTGAAGAATGATTTGTAGATTTCTTCACATTAAAAGACTAAAATAGTTTAAAAAAACTGTTTAGGCGGGAGGTCACGTGGGACCGACAGGCGCGATGGTCAGAGAATTCTGAGCTCTTCACAAATCCCCAAATTTAGTCAAATTTACGGGCTCCTTTGTTTTTCAATTTGACAGTAATCGACGGCGGAGGAGTAACAGTCTAAAATATGTTGAAAAACAAGATTAAGTTTTCATCTCCAAATGCTTCTCCCAGTGGGAAACGTCTGAAGCCAGCCACGGATGCTAGTGGCAATGACACGATCCTGCTAGCACTTGAGCAACAACAAGCCAGAATGGAAGCTATGGTGGAGAGGGTTCTTCATACCGAACTTGGCAGTGTGAAAGACTCGGTCAATGCATTACAAAAGGACTTGGTGGGACATATGGCAGCGATGAAAGGCCTTGGTGAGAAGGTGGACCACATTCAATCAGAAACTAGGGGGCTGAAACGAGATTTTGTTACCGTCAAAACGGATGTGGAACAGCTTCAAGAAAAGCTAGCAGAATTGGATGATCGTGGTAGACGGAACAATGTGAGGCTAGTGAATTTAGCAGCTAACAGAGAAGGAGGAGATGCCATCAGATTCCTGCAGGAAATGCTGCCTAAATGGATCCCCTCTCTTGGAACAAAAGTAGTACAGATTGAAAGAGCACATCGAATCTACTCCACCACGGCCAAAAAGCCCAATCGTCCTCAAACCCTCATATTCAAAGTCCTAAACTACCAGGATCGTCAAGCCATTCCACAGGGTGCCAGTGCTACAAGGATTCGTAAGAATATCATAATACATGCATGACATATTCACCCTTTTATGTGGGAGCTTTCAGTTCAGTTTACTAGTTAAAAGGGCTATTCAAGTTCACGTTAAATTAGCTCTTTTAAACGAGAAACTACATTGAGGGTTTTTTTTTTATTTTGTTTTGTTTCTTACTCCTTCGCATTTGTATGCACTTTGATAAGCTTGTTTTTTTTTTTTTGACGATGAATACTATTAGTAAGGGGGCCTATCTTAATGTTACTTTCATTTATGGGGAAAGTGAGCTGAGGATTTTGACTATGTTATGTAGTTTACACGGGTCTGTGCTAGACAGTTGTGGGAGGGATGGGGGTGTGGCGGGGTACGGGGGGGAGATAACCTTAGATACAGGATCAATGACTCAAACTACGTTCTTGTTCCGGACACAAGATTAATATCGGATGACAATGGTTAAGTTATCATTATTATGTTGGAACGTTAAAGGTCTTAATACCAGAACAAAGCGTGTGAAATGTTTAGGCTTCTTGCGACGGCACAATGTCGACATCGCGTGCATTACTGAGTCTCACCTGAAGATAGAAGATGTTTTGCGCATGCAAGATAAGACATACAAAGTCGCGGTTTCCTCTAGTGCTTTATCTAAAACGAAGGGTTCAATGATTATAGTGAAACGAAATCTAGACTTGGTCATTGAGAAAACAATGACATGTCAAAGTGACTTGGGCCTTGGTCGTCTGTCCTTAATTTATACTTCAATCCAAGGGAAGAAAATCGTCTTTGCGTCTATATATGTGCCCTCCGTGTATGATGCCACATTTTTCCCCTGGCTCTCAGCCATTTTTGTTATCAGTTTCAGAATACGAGTTGATTGTTGCAGGCGACATGAATGCAGTGCTCGATGTCAAATTAGATAGGTCCTCTAATGTAGTGTCTGCTGCACAACATCAGGCATCTAGTGATTTAAATGTATTTTTAACCAACCTCAATCTTTTAGACACATGGCGTTCACGCCACCCAGATGTCAGAGATTACACATTCTTCTCCTCTAGTCACAAAACTTTTTCCAGAATTGACCATGTTTTCCTGTCACATTCTCTTAACCCAGCTGTACATTCATGCTCTATTTTACCAATGACAATATCTGATCATAATCCTGTTCAAGTCGAAATTGATGTGGGGATCAAAATTACAAAATCACCAAGGTGGAGATTTAATACTAGTCTTTTGCAATATGAAAAATTTCTCACTGAATTTAAAGCAGGACTACTTGACTTTTTATCCATAAACAGGGACTCTGTTTCTGATCCTATATTTGTTTGGATGGCTACAAAAGGATTTATAAGGAGTTTTTGTATCTCCTTTTCATCTCATTTAAATAAAGTCAGAACCCAGAGAGTAAAAATATTGGAGCAACGATTGAAGCAATATACTGGAAGGTCAACTTAAAAAATGCTATAGTCGGTCAGTAGAAAATAGTTTAACAGCAACTAAACATGAATTGAATGATATATTACAAGGAAAAGCGGAATTCCTCATACACAGAGTTAGACAGAAATACTACTTCCATGGCAGTAGGCCTAGCAAACTTCTTGCATTGAAATTAAAACAGTGTGAGAAATATGCATCTATAAATTCTATTAGGTCGCCTGGAAGGGAACTAGTTTTTGATCCGAAAGAAATAAACAAATTATTTAAGTCTTTTTACCAGGACTTGTATTCTCCTACTGGAATATTCGAATTGGACAGATGCCAAAAATGTTTGGATGCCTTAAATATGCCCCGGTTGGAACAAACAGAATCTGAGGAATTGAGTAAACCTATCTCTCTGGAAGAACTCCTTAAAGCTGTGGGAAGTCACCTGGACCCGACGGTATCCCTCCAGAGTTGTTACTACAGTTTTGGGACAGCCTAGGCCCAGTATTGTTGGAGGCCATACATGCGGTGGTGGACCAGGGTTATTTTCATGACCATATGAATACCGCACTCATATCTTTGCTACCAAAGAAAGGCAAAGACCAGACTGAATGTGGCAACTATAGGCCTATTTCTTTAATAAACTCTGATCTAAAGTTGTACTCAAAAGTACTGGCCTCAAGATTGGATAACTATATGGGGAAGCTTGTACATTTTGATCAGACAGGGTTTATGAAGGGACGCCTAGCTGCAGATAATGTACGCCGTTTGCTCCATATTATTCATCATTCTCATGAGGCGGATTCCCCATCTGCAGCTCTATCACTAGACGCGGCCAAGGCGTTTGACACAATCGACTGGGATTATTTATGGTTGTCTATGGATAAATTCGGTTTGGGACCCAAGTTTATTGATATGGTTAAAGTTCTATACAGAAACCCCTCAGCGATAGTATGCACAAATGGCTTACACTCTGATCCATTTTCAGTTTATAGAGGAACACGTCAGGGTTCACCTCTTTCTCCTGCCTTATTCCTTCTGTCCATTGAACCGCTAGCACAGTATTTAAGACAATATCAGGTTATTATGCCTATCCAAATCAAAGGGTCGAGGCATTTGATGTCTTTATTTGCGGATGATATTATCTTGTATATAAATCCCTCAACGGTTTACTACCCATATTTGATGAATTTGAGGCTATATCCGGTTATAAAATTAACTGGGACAAGTCTGCATTGATGTCACTCAATAACATGGCCAAGAAGGTTGCAATACCCTCCGTGATCCCTGTAAAATCAGAGTTAACTTATTTAGGTATACATGTTAAGACATCACTCTCTGAAACAATAAAGTGTAACTATGAAAAAATACTCAAAGATGTACAGCAGAACTTGGCCACTTGGAGCAAAATGTCAGGTTCCTTACAAACTAGAATATTTATAATAAAAATGAATGTCCTCCCTCTAATAAATTTTATTAGCATGATGCTTCCACTGCCACCTCCAACTGACTATTGGAAAAGAGTAGATGTGCTTTTATGTAAGTTTATATGGGATGGGAAGCACCCTAGAATACGTTTCTCCACTTGACAACGTGCCAAAGATGATGGGGGACTCTCACTGCCAAATTTCAAATTGTACCATCAAGCTTTCCAATTGCGTCCTTTGATAGTTTGGTTAGACTCGTCATCACTAACCTCTTGGAGGGAGATTGAAGAAGGCCTGGTGCATCCTATAAGGCTCCAAGATGTATTATTCTCCACTTTGTCTAAAACTAAACATATTGACTTTGATCCTATAATACAGTATACAATTAGACATTTCAGAGGAATAGAAAAACAGGTCAGATGTGACAGGAAAGCACACATGCACACTCCTCTCTGGAATAATTATGGTCTGACTTCTGGAAAAATGCCTTTTCAATCTCAGTCATGGGCTTCTTGGTATTCATACACTGGGTGATATATACAACAGGGATGGACTGATGAGTTTTCAAACCCTTTGTCAACTTTTTGATACTCCTAAGTCCTCATTTTTTCTCCATCTCCAGTTGCGGTCAGCGTCTACGTGCTTATGGGTTACCATGGGACTCAAATGTGCAAACCCACCCTGTTATCTATAAATTACTGATTTCTCCCTGCAGAGGATTTGTCACCTTTTCATATCGATGGCTCTTAGAATCATCATACTCTACCATTTCTATAAAAGCTAAGTGGGAAAGCGATTTAGAGACAGACTCCATAGACTGGGAAGGTGTATGGGATAATGTCTTCAGTGCATCAAAGAACCCTAATCACCAGTTGATTCATTTCAAGTTTTGTCACAGGGCGTACTGGACACCCATTGATAGGTTCCATGCGAAACACACAAACAGCCTATGCTGTAGTCTATGCAATAAAGATGTTCCAGGTACCTATAAACATATGGTTTGGGATTGTAAAAAGGTTAAGTCTTTTTGGAAAGAGGTAACTTTTATTTTATCTGAATTATTAGAATTAGAGATTCCATTACAACCAAGTTTGTTGTTACTGAATGATGACTCACAGTTTGAATGTACAGAGAAACAGTGAAAAGTGTGGCTTGCAGGCCTAACAGCAGCAAAAAAACTAATTGTTCAGAGGTGGCTCCTCTATGGGACTTCGTCATTTATAAATTATGCTTCAAAAAACAGCTTTAAAAATAACACAAGCCTCTAACCAATCATATTGTACCTTAAATTTGTCATCTAAAATCCCCTCTAACCAATAAAATCAAAGATTATCTGATGTCAGGATGTCATGTGATGCAACAAGGAAGTACAGGAGACAAGAGCACATGTTAGGTCACATGCATGACTAGCATCATGGTAAGTCCATGTAAACAGTTTTTTAAACTATTTTAGTCATTTCATGTGAAGAAATCTACAAATCCTTCTTCAAAACAGTTAAAAAGTGCATGTCATGTATAAAGGACAAAGTCCCATTATGGGATAGAAATTTCCGTAATGGTTTCTACTGTTGTGGTGTAGATTCTACTGTTGTGATGCAGGGTCAAACTATTTATTCATACATCTCTCTTAGGAAGTGTCCAAGTTTTATGGTAAGGTGAGAGGGACAGCTATGCCTATTCCTGCGGGCAGTGAGGACAGTGAATCCAGCAGTGATGAGGACGAGGTAGTTGTAAGAGTGGAGCCCAGTGTAAGCAATGAGCAACAGGAAGACAGCGACAATGAGGGAGATGGTAGTAACGAAGGACAGGACGAGAATGAGGAGCCAGACAGTGAGGAGGCTCTTCAACCAGGGATAGGCCGTAGGTTGTTGTGGAAGTCAGCGATCCGTGCCCATTACCCAGTCCCTGCCTGGAAGATATGTCTGGCCACAGCAGAAAGGGTGCATTCACCAACCTATTGTTTTAGGCAGATGTTCTCCCCTGAGTGCTTCAAACACATTGTAGAGCAGATCAATCTCTACTCTGTACAGAGCAATGTAAACGCACCCCTGAATTGTTCAGAGAAAGAGAGAGAGCAGTTCATTGGCTGTGCCTTTCATATGGGCATTTATGGTGTTCCTGCACAACACATGTGCTGGCAGACACACTCTCGCATTGACAAAATTGCTGATGCAATGCCAATGAGAAGATGGGAACAGATCAAAGCCAACCTCCATTTCAATGACAACACTATGGAGGGCCCTCATAATCTAGGCCAAGATCCGCTCTTCAAGATCAGACCATTTCTTGACTTTACAGTTGAGACCATGAGAAGCATCCCTTTGACTGAGCATCTAAGTATTGATGAGCAAATAATCCCGTTCAAAGGGAAGAGTCATTTGAAAAACTATAACCCCAAAAAGCCCCATAAATGGGGTTACAAGGTGTATGTGCTCTGTGACTCCAAGGGTATGGCATAAGAGTGTAGCATCCATAATACCTCCATACCAGAATTTCAAGCAATACCGTGAAAACTGGTTTACTAGCATAGGGCTTGAAGTAGAAATGGCAAAGAACAAGTGGTGTCCACTTCCTTAGCACAGTCAGAACAAACAGGTTGAAAGGATGTCCCTTGAAAACAGACAAGGAAATGATAAAAGGATAAAATATGCAGATGATAATTATCTTAGATAACAGAATAGAATTAGGGGCTGATGAGGTGGTAGACTGATTTGAGGAGGGGAGGAGGGGTTTGCATATTGATAATGTTACATTACATTACATTTTGGCGACTAACAACATGGTAACCGTTAAGTTTTAAAGCAATTCTCTCAACAATTTTAGGACAATTTAAAAACGGTAGAGTACAGTAAGAATAAGTGCATCAGTGAGTGCTGTTTTTAAACAGTTGAGTGTCAGTTCAAGACGGGACGATAAGTGCTAGCATCAGCAAGACTTGTTGTAAGTGGTGCTATGAGAGGAGATGTTCTCTAAAGAGCTGGGTCTTCAGGAGTTTTTTAAAAATGGGGAGGGATGTCCCTGCCCTTGTAGGAACTGGCAGTGTGTTCCACCACGAGATGTTGCGTGTCTAAACTTGTTGTTTGATGTAATTCCTTTTAAATGCAGCTTTAAAGTAGCATCCAAATGACATTGATTCAAAATATACAAAGCATGTATTCCTGATTACTTTGAAAGGAGAATGAGTGCCGATACTAGATGGGAATTCAGGGGAAATGCAAATAAGCTTCAGTGGTGCTCCATTTAAGTATTATTGCCGGTTGTCACCGGCCGCATTTGCATCCGTTATGAAACCCTTTAGAAGAATCCAACTTGAGACTAATCTTGTGATGGAATCCATTAGGTGAACCCAATTGGCTTCGGTCAGCATCTTCATACATTATAAAGTAGTGAAAAATAAGCCGCGTGTCAGTTGCATTGAAGATAAACAGAAGGGAGAGCATCTTGTTAAATCAATTCCAGCAAGGTCAACATTTGCCCTGTTCAAATGCACATATGGTAAACACAACACTGGCATGTTTGTGATTACCTATGCATGGATTTTGAACAGATTGACAGACAGACAATGGCTATGAGCTATAACATCTTCATATGGGAGAGTCTTTCAAACAAATTGGCCATTATGCTATCATGTTGTTCAAGGTGGGAAAATACATCATTCCTCGATGCAGTGTCATATTGCTTAGCTTGCTAATGCGATATGGAAATCGGGTGTTATATTTGGCTTGGAGATTACAGTACATTGAGAAACAGGCGGTGGTCAGGTTTAAATTATGCTAATGTCTGACATATATGCTAGTGTTGCCTGAGGGGCTCGAACCTGGCAAAATAATCCATGAACTTCCATCGGAGATGACTATAAGGTTGCAGATTAGTAAGGGACTGCTGCTGCTGCAGGTGGTGTTGTGGTTTTTATGGGGGGGGGGGGGGGGGGGGGGGGTGATGGTGGTAGGGTTATGAACCCTTTCAAGAGAGTTCCATTATCAGCATTATAGTTGGCCCCACAAGACTTCCTTTTTAACATTCCATATGTTATCTTAATGCAGAGGAAGTAGATTGGGGCCCAAATAGAACGTTCAAGCATTGTTTTTGTTTTTATTGTTGAAAGGGTCTATACCAACTCCCCAGACGTTCCACATCTGAGCGAAAAAGCAGAGAGAGAGAGATATTTACTAGTCCGCCCATTGGATTGCTTTATACTGAGTGCTGAGAATAAGCATGTTTGGCTTGGGAGCTGGCCATGGTCCTGAGATGCCAATAGTGGAGATCACGTGCGTGCAATGTTCGCTGACACCCCCTATGCACAAGGGGTAATTAGAGCTTAGAGCTAATAGTGAAATGGAGAGGAGGAGGAGGTGGGTGGCTTTGCAACACCAGCGTGATGTAGTGGCAGTGTCGCTGTTGGCCATTTCGGTGCCTGAGCGAGTTGCTTTGTGGTGTGGAGTAAGAAAACTTAAATCTGCTACGTGGTGGAAATTGAGAGAACCCAAAAAGTACCATCCTTGTTGTAACATGGTGTGCATTTTGACATTGTAAACGTTATCGAGGAAGAGTGAAACGCAGTTTGCCGTAAAGCTACTATTTATTGGCTACATTTGGGTGCCCCCTCTGTCCTTTGGTGCCCTACGCACAGTGTGTGACGCGCGTGGTGGGAGCGGCGGCATTGTGTATTGGGCAGGTAACAGGGATGGACTGGGACTAAAAAAAGGCCCTGGACTTTCTTCCAAATAGGCCCACTACCATAAACAGTACACACGCACACACGCCCTTGTCCCTTGCTGTCTCACATGCTTTGTGATTCAAAAATGAAATAGGTGGTCACAATGTACAAAAATGCAAATTATTTGCTGCTGGAGAATTTGGGCCCCAAAACATAAAATACTTTTGGGTCTCCCAAATGCTAGGGGGGTTCGGGGGCATGACATTTTTTGAAAAATAACCCCTTAAATGATGACTTCTGGAGAATTTTGTGGAAACTAATTGATAAATTGACTTAAAATACATTACATGCATTGAAAGCATAATAGGCTATGGTCTATAAAAACCTACACAGGTTGTCATATTCAACTCATTTTAAGCAAGTCTACTACATCAAGGTAAAGGTCACACCTGTTAAACTCACCTTAACATGACATTTACTGAGATAGGGAAATATTACATGCATTGAAAGCATAATATGGTCTATAAAAACCTACACAGGTTGTTATATTCAATTTATTTTAAGCAAGTCTATTGGGAGTTTGATCTGATCACATAGGCTACTACATCAAGGTAAAGGCCACACCTGTTAAAACTCACCTTAACATGACATTTACTAAGAGTAGGGAAACATCTTATAGCCTAAACAAAGCAACACTGTCAGGCCTATGTTTTACCTCTAGTCTGTAGGAAAGGCAGGGGTAGCTCACTGCAAATAACCTCTTATAACATGTAAATTATCTGGTTACATGTTGGGCTATAGACCCTTTCAACAAGGTAAACAAAAACAATGCTTGAACGTTCTATTTTGGCCCCAATCTACTTCCTCTACATTAAGATAACATATGGAATGTTAAAACGGAAGTCTTGTGGGGCCAACTATGATGCTGATAATGGAACTCTCTGTCATGGTTTTGGGACTTTTTGGCGGCCTCTGGTGGTCATTTGTTTTAACACATGCTTTGTTAGCCTTAATTCTATGTTATTCATTTCACCTGTGTCCTGTTATCTCTGTCATGTGACCTGACCATGTGGTATTTAAGCTCTGCTCCTGCCATGCCCTTTGCTTAGTCTTTGTTACATCGCTTTGTAACAAAGCGATGTAACAAAGCGATGTAACAACATCGCTTTGTTACATCGCTTTGTTACATCGCTTTGTTACATCGCCTAGCTACATCGCCTAGCCTTGCTACTGAACCCTGTTTGCGTCACTCTGGTACTTTTGGACTTCGGACTGTGTCTTGGATTATTCTCTTGGATTGCCCCTGTATGGAATACTGTTTGGAATCTCCACTTTGTGGAAAAAACTGAACTTTGTTAAGGTATCGTTGCAAAGTGGCCTCTGTTTGGATTTTTCTCTCCTTTGTTGGATTTTGTGATCTCCTGTGTGTTTTGGAATATAAGCTTCATGTTGGAATAAAGAAGAAGAGTTATTGTCTACATAGTCTCTGCACTTGAGTCAACCCAACTGCTGATGGCTCATTAGGTAAAGAGTCAGTACTTGAATCCAGAGGCCTGGGTTCAATCCCCAAGCGTGACACTCTCTTGAAAGGGTCCATACTTTTTTGGGGACTTTTTCATTTGAAAAGGGACTATTGTGAGACGTATGTATAGGCCTAGTGTATGTCTACTCATGCTTGAAATCCAGAAAGGCTACAGCTCTCCTAAAGAAAGTTAATATATACAACGTTTATTTAATAAGCAGTTAAGGACCCGTACTGAGACCCAAGCTCTTACAGTTGACTTTTGCCAATGTTTTATGAATACGTAGCCTACCACTTTGTTGAAGAGAAGAAAATAAACGGTAATGCCCAGATGTGCAGCACACCTTTTCGTAGCTTCTTTTAAAAAAAATTTCATATGCTAGCATCATATATAAACTGGATAAGGGGTAGGGTTTAAGTCACACTAAACGCAAGATAGGCTAGGCCTATGATAAATTATTCGAGGGGTAAAGTTTGTCAATAGTCTAAATGTTGGGACAGGGCTATAGCCTACCTTTGGTGGAAAACTGGTTAAATGTTGCTGTTCTCCCACTCCGTTTTATGTTGCCTTGTTTTTCATTTTTGATAGGCCTATCCCAAGTTCTTCCATGACGACTGGCTCTAACTGACATTCACCCCCTATTCTGCACATTTTTGAAGCGCAAGGCTGGGGTGAAATATAAAGGCTGCATCATCTTGCCTAGTGTCATTCATTGAAAACGCGATGGTGCAAATGTTTACTTTTTTGGGTGACAATGAAAACTGATAGCGTAGACATACTGATAGCTTTGATTAAGCCTGAGTGACGTATATTTATGTGGAGAGCTAGACAGTCATCCTACTTGGCCGATGAGGCACTGAGCTAGGCAGTCGACGGCCGTTGGATGAAACGCACAGATTGTCAGTCCGCGCCTGACAGGTAATGAGGGTTGTATCTCCTACAGAAGTGGTGTGGGTGATGGCTGTCAATCAACCGTATGGGCTCTTCCCGAGCTTGTTTGGAAATGAACATTAGTTATGTAAGGGATAATGTATTGTCCGCCGGTAATTATCAGAAAATAAGTCCCGACAGGGAGAACAGAACCCCGACGCGCAGCGGAGGGGTTTTGCTTCGACCTGATTAAAATAAATAGTTCACCACACAGATAGAACTTGACAGTTTCAGGTGTTGCGTGGCAACGTCTTACTAGCTTACTTTGCCTTTCAATGAAATTCCATTGCAATAAGCGAACAGAATTCTTGCGGAGGGATATGAAAGACGTTAATCAACCCGTTACCATTGACAGCGGTGATTATATACTTTGCCGGTGATTTTTATAGATGTTAGGCCCGAACGTTGGGAAGGCCCATTCATGTGAATGGAACTTTCTACAGCACTCTGAAGAGCCGTGTAATAAAAGGGTAATAATTTACGGCAACTCCCCACAGCTACACAGTGATATCTCTCAGCCCTTCCATGGGTGGAACATCACAGGGGGGGACCAAGGCTTGGGCACCAACACGATGAGTCACCCCTCTCCACCCCATGCCCATGCTGTGCTCAGCCATGCCTGGCATCAGCAGTGGGCACCTGAAGGTCTGCACTGCACACCAACACATCCTTAGTGGGTTGATAATGCCCTCCTCCTCCTCGGCCGAGGATGGCAGGGAGGTTTTCTCTGGGGCAGATGGCGGTGAGAGGCCGGTGTGAAGGTGAGTGAGCTGGGCTGCGTCCATCTGTTTATGTAAGAATTCTCTGTTCAGGTTAATCTGAAAGCATTCATGGTTTGGTGTGCCAAGGAGTGGGTTTACAAAAACACTGGGCTGAGATTGCATGTCCCTCTGCAGCATCGGATGACTGAGAAATGCTAATCCCCCCCCCCCTCCACCCAACACACACACAAATACACACTCACTCTCTTTCACTCTCTCTCTCTCTCTCTCTTATTCTACATGTATGCAGAGGCAGCCAGGTCTATCAGTCGTTAAAAGAAAGAGAAGACATGAGAGGGATTTATTTCCATGTTCACAGGACGGATGTAGAAAATCTAATAATGTCTCTACAAAGGGAGAACTGCTCATGTGCCAGGAGTGTGCTTTTACTGATGCAACATGGCATGTGCAAGTCTGAAGTATTAAGAAGCATTCATGAATACAGGGGCTCTGGAGAAAGAGTGAGCAAAATATGTCAGGGGTAAATTTAATTTTGTATGTAAAAAAATGACATTTTTTCAGTATCAAAGAGAACAGCAGTGTACGCCATTTTTACAAGAAGTGATGATATAAGAACAAAACAACATAAAAAAGACAGAAAATAAATGAAATTCTTGAAAATAAAGAAAACACATACATGGCAAATGGTCTGATACGTAAAAGTTAGAATATTTTACTCATTACAAACATGTACTGTATGTGAAGACATGGTCCGACTGGACAAAAATAAAAATACATCTATATTTGTACTTAATGTGAGGCAGTGGGAGACATGGAGTTCCCCTGTGCTGCCTTGTTCAAAAGCAGTGCTGAATATCAATAAGGTAGATTCATTAGTCACATTTGGCGCTGGGGAAGGTCAGTGGAGGAATGCAGTCCTTAACAGTACTGCACAAAGCGACTTTTTGTGACTTCAGATATTCACCGTATTCCCCAGAGTTAGAAAAGTTGATACATACCTTTCTCATCTCCGTGCGTGTAGTTACTCGGTCTGATGCACAGTGGCGCCAGCAGAAAATTTTGACAGGGTGGCCAGGGGAGGCCATTGCAAATCTTGGGGTGGCACGCCAAAACGGGGAGGGGGGTGGGCATTTAAATTAATAGTAATATATCACATATATTAGGACACGAAGAATTTGGCTCCAAAACACTATATCCTCCATTTTAATGCATTTTCATAAATCATTTTTTTAAATGATTATTTTGTTTTCGGAACTGTAATTGGGTAATTGTTATTTACAATCAAAACAACACAACTGCACTTTTATTGATATTACCTGAAAAACACAATTAAATAACATGAATTGTTCCACAAAAATGGATTTATAGTGTTTTGGAAAAGAGCTCTTCATATGCTAGGCTATATCATTTTCAAGACAGTCTAGCCTGTCAGCCTTTATATTAGGTAAAAATACTTTGTGCTGCATCCATGCCACCTAAGCATTCTGGTAGAAATATCTATTCAAAAGCACTGTTGATTTGTGCATGCCATGACCAACTTTTGAAAGCAAGTTCATTGGATAACATGTAGAATTTTGCTGCAATTTCAAAACCAGATTACTCGGGATTCGCTTACTGTACAGAGGAATGCTTCATATCCTCCTGTTTGGTACGGTCTGCTGTTTATTTCGATATATGGTTCGCTATGTTTTGACCAAGGTGTTCGTGAGATATATCACCACCGAAAGTAATGGGTATGGAGATGGACAAAGCGCTGTGTGCACAATGGAAATATTATTAAATGTCATGTATATCCAACGTTAATTTTATCGCGAACCGTTTATCACAACACCTAGCCGCTAATATCATTGAAAAGCTCAGGTTCTGCTCTTTCACGTGATATCTGTGTAATGTATGTGTGATAAGTACTCCATGATAGCCTGGGAAAAACCCAGATGTCTTTCCGGAAAATTCGAGATTCACTCTGAAAGTCCATCTGGCCAAGAACCCATTCTAGCCCATTTCCAATTTTCCTAGATCGAGGCACCAATCAGAACCCTTGAGGCGGGCTTTACACGATGACGATAGCGCACCCTGTTGAAGAAGCCGGGTTTTAAAAAAAAACAAAAAAACATCAACAATGGCTGCTGCCGCTTGTTTGAAGCTGCTATCACGTTGGTTTAAGAGTTAGAAGTTGCTTAACTGCTTCCTTATATTGGAACAACATTGTACAAACATGTATGTAAGGGATGTGATCTCTGCAACAGTGGTAGGCTACTGAAAACAGTTTGATATTCTGTTCATTTATAGGCCTACAGTAGCTGGACACGTATCCGACAAAAAACACATAGGCTACTTTTGAATTGGTGTTCTATGCGAGCATAACTCGAATGCAGGGGCGTGGCCAGGATTATTTTATAGGAGGGGCCAGCTGGGTCCAGACTTTTTATTGGGGTGGCACTTGGGAATCAAAACTACTATTTGAAAACTACTCAAAAAGTTTTGAAGATTACAGTGTCGGCTACCCAGTCTAGGCTACCCAGATCTGTCACCAATTCATATTAATACTTGCATTGATTTGATTTGATTTAATTTTTAAATAACACAAAGACAAAAAGCATATTATACCATTCTTATGTTCAAATGTAGCCTATCACTGTCAGCTGGACATGACTTTCATCTATGTGTAGGGCAGACTGTCCTGAATCTGGTAATATAAGGACCATGGTGGAGGGGGGTTGGGGGCTGAGCAATTTACAGACATTTGGTGTGAGCCTTACAGAAAGAAATGGCATTTTTTTTTATTTAGTAATGAAAAATAACCTTTCTGCGCTGTACACATGATGATTCTGAAACAAATTTTTACTACATTGTCATGAACAAAGTGAAGAGAAAAAGGTGTTTCTTTGTCGAAGAAATTGGGATGCAATGTGAGTCTCAAATTGAATGCCATGCAGGAATTTGCTAGGATCTCAAAACCGTATTATGAACATGCTTTGCCATAAACACATGATTAGCGTTGGATTATGATCATGCTTTGCCACCACAACACACAAAAATGTGGGGTAAGTCGAACTATATGAAGTTATTACTTTGATGTCATTTCGTCTGTTTTATAACCCAGAAGGATGTACTTGGTATCAAATGATAGCTCTGTGTCTCCTCTTTCAACTGACATGCGTGGCATAACTATCCGATCACGGGGTCGTGAGTAGGGCCTAATTCAAACGAGAGTAATGGGTGTGCAGCGTTGTTTTTTGTACATGATGTTATTTTGCAGTCACGTTGTCTGTTTTTATAGCCCAGAAGCATCGATATACCAATAGATAGCCCTGTGTTTCCTCTTTCTTCTGATATGCTTGCCATATCTATGCGACCACGGGTTCGCGAGTAATTCAAACGAGAGGGTGCGCAGGTGAACTGTAAATATGAATCAATTAGATTTAATTTCATGATTATTTTTTATTTTCATACTTGATCGCACAGACAAGTGTTTAGTCTCGTTGGAAAGCCCACTTCTGCTCTGTCACGCAATTAAGGTTTCATCTCGCTGCGATGAACAATTCCGGAGCAATGTAACAAAGAACTCAGGCAAAACAGCCTGCCTCTGCCTGACCAGCTATGGCAAGAACCACACGCCGTCAGCAAATTCTGTTTTTATAAAGTAGCCTAGGCTAGGCCCTATTAGCCTACTTTTATTGGAGCCATCCGGAGATATGTGCCTAATATGCTTACATTTCACCCGAATTTGTACTTGAATTTTATCAAAATATTTTTGTAACAGCGTTACCGCGGGCATCCGATTATTTTTTATCAGCCCCACACTTCAATGTCAGAGCCTACCTAACAAGGACAGCCCAACGCAGCTCACTTGGCTATGATTTGTGACACATTCTAACATCTTATTAGCATTAATGTTCCAACTCCTCATTAACTCACCTGTTGTTACTGAGGTTTAGTAGTAGTCTAGACTACTGTCAAGTGTTTATAACAGATGACTTGAATTGTCCCGCTGCTGTTGCTGCACTATAGGCCTACTTACGATTTGATCAGAACCATAGGCTACACTTCCTGACTGGGCCAATGGTCGTAGATAGAGTGCAGTAATTGGTTCAGTCCCTGCTTTGCAAAGTGTTGGCAAAGTGCCGTCGAAAACGGCAGCAATTTTTTGCAGTGGCCCCCCTGGCCACCACGTAGCTCCGCCCCTGCTCGAGTGCTACACTTCAGTGTTTGCCTTGAAACAATTCCAGCATAATTGCTTTGAACGTTTCAGTCTCTCGTCCCTCATTCCTGCTTTATATGTCCCGGTCAGCCAGAAAGGCTGAAAATGCAATTGTGTTTGACAGAGGTCAGATGTAAATTGCTAGTGACAAAATATTAGCTTTCAGTGTGGCACGATGCCTTATAGCCTACGTTTAATTAAAAAGTGGTTAATTCTTCCTGCTTCTCCCTACAACCAGACAGTGTTGCAAATTGTGTGTTTCCGTCACTCTGTCTCTTTCGTTGCTCTGATTGGTTTTTGGCCTCTCCTATTGCGTCCGTGGCATTTTGATCGGCGTCCGCTTGGGAACGCCCTTTGGAAATGGGCTGTGAACGAACCTTCCCCAGACCCACTCTCAGTTACGACTGAGAAGGGTCTGGTTTCAACCGGGCTAACTCTGTGAGCAATTCAACAGAGAATAATGGGTGTTAATTTGGACATATTTTGACTCCGTAGGCCACATAGCCAGGGGTGGCCAGAGTTTCTGTTGTGGTGGCCGTGGCCACCCCTTGGTGGCGCCCCTGCTGACGCACCCAGGGGTTAAAGTGGGGGGGGAACGGGGAGGAACGCAACGATATTGTTAAAATAAATGGTGAGTTAATTTTTCGCATGTACAGAGCGAGCCATTCTTGTCCAAAAAGTATTGCTAAACCCAATACTCAATATGTTGTCCAACGGTGAGTCATTTTTCCCCGTTGCACTGACACTGGATTTTAGGGTTCCCCCACCTGCCAAATCCCACTTTAACCACTGGACACACCCACTGCTAGCCCAGCTTAGCACAGGTGCCTTGAAGTGGCCGGCTCCAATAGCCTTCAGTAGCATCCATAGGAGCAGTGCTTTGCTTAAATGAAAACATAATATGTATGTGCTTACAAAATGGCTGTGTCTTATTTGACAATGTAATTTGTACACGTTGTAACTATACAAATCACAGCATGTAAATAGGAAAATCGAGTTATTTTGTCACTATTGGGAGGTGTAGGCTATTGGAGCCGGCCACTTTGAGGCACCTGTGCTAAGCTAGGCTAACGGTGGGTGTGTCAGACTGAGTAACACACACAGAGATGAGAAGGGTACTGTATGTATCAACTTATCTAACTCTGGGGAATACGGTGAATAAGCTAGTCCCAAAAAGTTGGCATGTTCCTTTAAGGTCTGGGCATGTTCCTTTAAGGTTAGGCAGCCGTGGCCTACTGGTTAGCGCTTCGGACTTGTAACCGGAGGGTTGCCAGTTCGAACCCCGACCAGTAGGAACGGCTGAAGTGCCCTTGAGCAAGGCACTTAACCCCTCACTGCTCCCTGAGCGCAGCTGTAGCAGGCAGCTCACTGTGTGGGGATTAGTGTGTACTTCACCTCACTGTGTGTTCACTGTGTGCTGAGTGTGTTTCACTAATTCACGAGACCAAATTTCCCTCACAGGATCAAAAGAGTATATATACTTATACTATACTTAAGATTTGACAGCCAACGGAAATTTGGCCACTGTAGCTAGGTAGATGAAATGTACAGCATGGAAAGCAGGTATGTGGACATGTGTACTTTTTGAGTGTGTGTGTGTGTAAGAGCTAGTGACTCTCTGGGTTTGTGGAGAATGGTGGCATCTGGAAAAGAGGAGTAAAAGAGAAAGCCTCTCTCTCACGGAACACATGCTCAGAGCAGACATGTGGCCTATGTTTGAGACATCCACTTACCTACAACATAGCACACTATAGATAGATAGATAAATAGATACTTGTATAATGTTGGTTATTTAGTTATTCATATATAGTGCACTATAGGGGATGAGTAGATGTTCTGTATGTAGGCCTACCACAGGTGTTACTTCTCATCTCCCCCTCTGCAATTCTGAAGTCTTGACCCCTCATCCCATAATCCTATCCCCAGGCTTTATTGTCGCAGCCGCTAAAAAGAACAATGATAAAACAGCTTGACATGATGTATAATTTAAGAATTTAATTGCATTAGATCAACTTTTATATTCCGCTTGACAGGCCTGTAGTGCACAAGTCCATCACCCTTTTCTAATACAGTTTTTTTTTTTCAATTTGCAACATCAAACTTATATCATGCTGTTTGTGTTAATCAATTCTGTCAAATAAGTTCATTTTTGAACAAAGATGATTCCTCAGAAGCAACTTAGCAACAGTCAAGGTACTTGACATTTCAAGATACTATTGATAGTTGCTCAGAGAAGTGGCAGTACTTATGCATGTAGGGTTTTCAAACATTATGTGAGGATATGTGCTAAGATGTTGGCTTCCTTTTCTCGGTGTAGACAGGTGCCTGCTTGGCAATGTGGGAGTGCTGACAAATGTCACTGTTGGAACTTCCAGAGAGGATTATGCTAAAACTGTGGATTCCCCCACGGAAGAGACAGAGTCTCTGGAAAATGTGTCATCGGCAATCCTTTCACATGATTACAAAAGAGTGAAATTCAAAGAGATTAGTGGATGATGCTTTTTGTTGGGCTCTGTCATCTCTCCCAGATCATATGCATCAATCAACACAAGATGTAAACTGATTCCGAGGGGACAAGCTTTCCTATTTGATGCACAAAGACGGAGAGATATCAAACATGTCTCTACCTTTTTGTCAATACGCCACCCCCATAACATCAAATGCTGTTATGTAATGGTTAATGCTGTTACATAACAACATTGAAATATAAAATGCAAAATCTGTATATTTGATGGCAGGTCATGGGAAGCATTCATCTATACTCTACACCCTGTATATTTTCTTGCACTACTTCCATCAGAAATAAGAACTTTTAGAATGATGTCTCTAACAATATCTCTCTTTTGTAAAATATATATGTTTTACAAGCAAACTTTTCCACTTTCTTGCCCATTAAAGCCTAAAACTACCAAAAATATAACTTGTCAGTGCAAGATGGATTGGCAATCTCACTCGTGTATTCTTCAATAACAAACTAATGCTGGTGTGAAAGGACAGTGGTGTTGAAGCAGTGAGAATTCTATTCTTTTTTTTCATTGAACAAAGTACAATTACTAAGATTAAACAACAACTTGAACACTTTCTTTCTGAAGTCAACATCAAGCAATGAAAAGATTTCACATAGCTCACTGGAATACTTCCCCAGCTGAATGTCTTCTCATTATGTACGTAAGCATTAAAAGTGGTAACACACTTTCAAATTAGCAATGATAAAAATTGCATGTCTCTCCAAAGGCCTTATAAGCAATACATTAAAAAAAAAAAAAAAAAAAAATCAAATGCATGGCAATATTTTTTTTGCATACATACAAGTTTACACATTTTATAACTTTATAACATTGGGCCCAGTAAAACCATCTCATTTAACAGACATATGTATTTAAACGTTGAATCATATATACATCCATAAATACTTTTCTATTTTCTATATACATGGAGGCAGAGTCATATGGAAGTCACAAAAAAATGAACGTTGGTTGAATGGCCAACAAAGACCAAACAGTCCATACGAATGTAGCCGTAAAATCAAAATATGGCTTGTGAAGTGTACAGTACGTCCATCTACAGGTATCTCTAAGGCTATCCAACAATCCAGTGATACCGCTTCTCCAAAAACAAAACAAAACAAAAAAGCCAACCTTTGGACTTAACTCTTGGTGACCTACTGCAATATGTGTGCGTTGCCAGCTTAAAACATCCAAAGATCTTGTTGTATCATCAAGTCAGTTACACAATACTGCCCCTCAACACTCTGTGATTGGGATAGAATACTATTTAGTGACTCATACAATAATAAATAGATAATAACACTGTACTGTAATAACATTGTATAACAATGTAATAATGTAGAAGTGTTGCAATGACAAAGATTCCACAGAGCTGAGGTGAAAAATAGGAGATCAGAGTGAATTGAAGAGGTGCTTTGCTTCTGTTGTCGTATAAAACTGGTGTGGTTGTGGAGCTGCATATTTTTGCATTTGTATAATATGGAAATGGAAACGCCCTTGTTTGCTCATGGGGTTAGTCATTCACCTCATCTGTACACTCTGTGGAACACATCGCACATGTAAACAGAGGAATACAGATTGTTCTAGAAGGATTCTGAAAGTCTTCTGTTGTGTATATATTGCACTGTGCTGTGTGAATCCAGTCTCACGTTGAACTTGACAGTGCAGTGAAGACTGTCAATAGTGTATGTATTCACAGTATAAAGGCTTATCTTTGCTGTAAAAGTGACACAAAACAAAATAAAGAACAGAAGAAGATTTGCCTGAGAACCTGACTTTACCACCGAATGGCGGATTCATCCTCCCACCCTGGCAAAAACATAGATAAAGTTTTAGACAAGCATGGTGGTGGTTCACTCCCTTCATCAGCATTTTGTTCAGGGAGGATGTTTAAAAGATGTTGGCAGGTGTTCGCCCGCTGTTCCTAACACCTTTTACTCCCTGGATGCTCCATTAGAAAATAGCAAGTGTCTACGCTCTCACTGTGGGTTTAGAAGACAGAGAGAGAACAAAAATCTTGACACCAGCAGCATAAACACACACGCACGCACACACACACACACACACACACACTCTCTCTCACTCTCTCTTTTCTTTGTTCATTCACACACACCCTGTACATTTTGCCGTGCTAATATCCGGTGTTTACTTTTCTATTAACTGAATGGTAGGAGTTTGTTCCCTGAGGACAGTATAGTGATACGCGGTATAATACATTCGTAAAACATGTGTGAGTAATCTAATGCATGCACACATCGGTTCATTTGCGCACACACACACACACACACTGCGAGGGCGCAAGAAGTCGGGAGAAAGCAGGAGACCGATTTATGGTTGTGTATTAACACACTTCTCCTGTGATTTGGTTAGACATGTTGGCCAAAGGGCAATTTACACTGAGTCAATAGGTGTCTGTTTTTAAATAGACGAGTAAAGTAGAATTAGAAAAGGTACCTGAACGAACAAATTAACCTGATATGCTGGATATGACAGGTAATGTGCTGTACAATAAGTATTTCCAAGAATAATGGAAATGTTTGGAATTTATACAAGATGAATTTCAGCTAAATGCTATTTTTTACATTTTACTCATGTAATTATCCATGCACTGACTAAATTCATCCCAACTGGTTGGTTTTCTGTATGGCTTTACTCTAAATTCAAATGTACAGATGCATTTTGCAATTTGTGTTTGAAACCTGCATTGTAAGATAGAAACTGCATATATAATTTGATACAGTATACAATATTATCTTTCTTTTCCTGTGTGTAATCAAATTCTTGTATTGTAGTATAAAGAACAACTAATGGAAACCATTTTCTCTCTTTGATCATGGCGAAAGCTAATTATATTACTGGGGACCAAAATAATAACTGTGACCTGTACAGTATGCAACCCCATCATAACACCCCACACTCCCATGCCACCTTCCTCAACCTTAGTTTTTTTCTTTTTAAAAAAGACTTTGAGGCTTATAGACTGAGTAGAATTCAGGCAAGGCTTATTTCTTTTGAAGCTGTGATTGCACCTGATGGCACAGGACATTGACTGGCCTACCCACTAAATGCTTGGAACCGTGACAGGGGCTAACACACAAAGATGAAGCTCACCGCGTACGTCCCATTAACCAATCGATCTCTTCCCAGCCTTATCAACAGGGGTGACACCATCGGCAGTGGTCGTCCAGACGGTGACCACCGCTCTATGAATCGCTTCCTAATCAGATTCTCGCATCAGAGGGAAAGAAAATACCACTTCCTGCTTACACACCTGCCCACAACAGTGCTGATCTATGTAGTCCATTAACTCCTTCCATTTTTTTCTTCTTCTAGTCCAGCAGTGCAGTCCTGCTCTACAGGGTTTGCTGTTAGCTTATGTGATCTGCCTGCACCGAGACTCGGGAAAAACCCAGAAAGAATAAACTGTACAAAGTCCTGAAGGAATTATATCTTTGTAGTATTTGGATATGTCACAGCAGCGTTTTGCAGGGTTCATATGAGACAGAGAGAGAGAGAGAGAGATCAGCCTGTCTCTGGGTGGTTTGTGAAATGCACCACACAGCTGCATAACTGCTACATTGTAGACATTTTCGGGACAGAAAAGAAATCTCCCTCTGCATCGTCATTACTAAGATTAGATGTAAACAAAATGTATTGCTCGATATATACACAGATCTATAAACCTCCTGTATACTTTTCAATAGTTTGATGCTCTTCTCATTGTTAAAGGGTTGATTAAACATTTCAAAAGGGAACAGTAACAGAGTGAGAGGGAAAAAAGAACCTGCTTGTTTGGTTTTTGAATATACCATTCACTGCGGATAGCTCTCCCTTTCCCCTCTCACACGGAGAGTTACGGGATGATGCATAGGCTGCAGACAGACCCTGTGGGGGAGAGACAGAGGGAGAGAGAAGAGAGAGGGAGAGAGAAAGAGAAAGAGAGATCTGCTGGACAAAGGGTAATTGTCCCAGGAGTCCTCTGTGACACATCACAGGAAATGGGAGGGGACAGGGTGAAGGAAAGATGACAGGAAAGACCTTGTTTTTGTGATTATGGCACCACAGCTTGGCAGCCTGGTGTTACATAAGAATACCCCCACCACAGCCACAACAGTGGTGTCCCCTACAGATGACACACACCGTGCATGTCTGGCCCAGCCAGTTGCTTGCTTTCTAGAAGTACACAAGTATAGTTCATAGGTCATAGTTTCGGTCATAGTTCACATTTTGATTGTGTGTACTTGTTCAAAAAAAGTTTTTACTTTTGGCAGTAACAAAAAAAAAGTAATGTTTCTGTTATTTGAGGCATTTGTCTGACCTGTATAAGACCTGTGTTTTTGAGGCTGTTCAGGATTTCTTTTTTTGTCTTTGTTTGTTTGTTTTGAGGCCAAATGAACAGATCCTCAGAAAAGGCTCCTTGATAGTTGATGATCAGTCTTCTTTGTCTGACTCCTCCCAGTTTGGCACAACTCCTTTTCGCCTATTATTTCTTTCCTCCAACTCCTCCTTTTTCTCCACACACTCTTAAAACGAAGTTGTGTTATTTTCAACACATATTGTGTAACAAATATACAAAGGAAACATCACAAAGTGTGTTGTCCCTATCTGGACACAAAGATGTATTAAAAACAATGCAAAGTTGTGTTGTTATCAACATATTCGTTTTAAGAGTGCATCCTCAATGACTAGTTCCCCCCCCCCAAGTCACAGCTCCTCTGATATCCCATCAGCCCTTTCTCCCCAGAGCTACAGGAAGTCGCTGTGGTCATTGGAGAGCTCACTCACGGCCATCTCTCTGTTGGCGGAGTCGGCGATGATGCGTGCGGTCTTGAGTGGCGTCGCGTTCAGGCAGCGTCCCGTGGTGCCCTCAGGGCAGTGCCTGCAGGCCGAGTGCGTCTCGTGCAGCCCGTTGGACAGCCGCGTGGAGTTGCCGTCCTCCTTGAGCCCCTGGTGACGCCGCGAGACCTCGCACGAGTCCTTCTGCGTCGAATCAGGCACGACTGGACACTCACAGTGGCACATGACATGGCAACAGAGCGTAGCGTCCCGACACAGCAGTTTGCGGAAGTTGGGCTTGAAGATCAAGTAGACCAATGGGTTGTAGAGTGTGGAGGACTTGGCGAAGATAGCTGCTACCGCGAATGCTATGGGGGGGACCACATCTGTGCTGCTGAACGCAGCCAACATGGAGACCAGCGCGTAGGGAGTCCACGCCGTCAGGAAGCCAATGCACACGGCCACGGAGAGCTAGACAGAGACACGGAACAGAGACAGTAGTGGTCAACACTCAGGCGTGGTCTAAGGGTCCTACATTGAGCAGTCTAAGGGCTGAGCTACACCAGGCACGTAACTGAAGCGTTCCGTTCGCGTTGCGTCTGCTGCAACAATTAGCTTCCACTGTAATCAATGGAAGTAGCTACACCAGATGTGATAGTGGCGCGTACATTCGAAAAAAATAGACCATTCATCTAAAATGGATTTTACGCGTCGTGAACGGAACGCTTCAGTTACGCGCCTGGTGTAGCTTATACGTTATGGTCCAGGGCTCGAATTATCTTTTTGTCTTTAAGGGGGTCTCTCTATCTCATAAAAAGTTGGCACACCCCATGCATAGCCTAACAAGGCGATGAAATAGCCTAGGCGTACAATATATGCGCACGGTAGGCCTAGGCTTTACCTTGACACACGCACACAACAGACATAGATTTTTCATAGAAATTGATTGCTTTTAATTAATTTCAACATATTATTGATTGTAATAGTGCATATTTCATTTCAATTTCACAATACAAAGAAATAGACTAAACGATTTAGTCTTCTCAATTTCACAACGTAACTCATTTGAACCAGACCACCGTCTCAGATAGGCTATCCTCAGTGTCAAACACAATAATGCATACATAACTTATACACAGGGAAAAAGCACTAACTGGCAGAAATTATAAGCCATTGCAGCCAAACTATGTTCTAGTATTGTTGAACCATGGAAAATTAATTAACAATTTTGGAGTTTGCACTGAGATGTTGTCGGGTAGCCATTGAATATTCCGACATCAGAGATTGCTAACAGGTGTTTCAAAATATCATGAGAACTTTCCGGAGCTCTGAATGGCAGAGGATAGCTACAGATCATCAGACAACACAATCATTGTAGGCTGCATTATGGGCCATAATTTATGGCTTTGTCAATCAACATAGAAGAGGTGAAGCGCAAGTTCAACAGCAAACAGGACTTTTCAGCACATCAAACCATATACGCTAGCCCAATAAACGCCTATGTAAATAGACAAAACACTCGCATCAAAGCAGGGTGACTTCTTCAGATTTGCGAGTGCTGTCAAAACGATCGTATACGGTTTGCTCATATAGTCTAGTGGTGTGGTGGTGAAGTGTCATCATGCTGCGTTCAAGAGCGTAGGGTAGGTCTACGTCCCGTAGTAGCCTATATTTTAATTTAACGTCTTTAATGGTAAGAGATCGCACAGGGATGGATAATGAACGGTTGTTTAAGATTAAATTGCAATGCCAGACACCTTCAGATATGAGAGACCCCCTCAGGTTTTTTACTTTGTTGCTTTCACGGGAGCCAGTCCTCACTCTATGGGAGCTCGGCTTCCTCTGGCTCCAACGTAATTTGAGCACTGTTATGGTCCCACCACAAACATCCAGATTGTCTAATTAAGCGTGCCCACACGCACACACACACACCCGCACGCACACACACACAGACACACACACAGCTTCCTTTGTTCTATTAAGAATATTCCTTAACTGTATCTTCAAATGAGTAAAAGTCAGTCACAATGCAATCATTTAAATTCAATAATCAGAGGACAGTGATCTGTTAAAGTCCGATGACTTACTGCAACAAAGTTGCTAATGCATATTTCCATCACATGACCTCAAATGTCCCAAGAGAAAGTTTAAAGGTGCTCTAAGCGATGCTGGGTAACGTCACTTCTGTTGACATTCAAACAAAACAGAGAGCTAGTTTGCTACTTCCTCCCCCTCCCTCCCGTGCAATTGAAACTCTCCTAAACGAGCATCTCATCTGTGATTTGCTGGAACAGTTTGTTATGTTTTGCCCAGGTTGTTTTTGTTGCCGTTTTTGGAGCCTGGGCTGTCTACAGAGATCGCATTTTTTTACAATGTCAGGATACAGGCAGCTAGCGGATGGTGAGGTGATGTTTGCTGTAAGTGACAAAAAATGTTTTAGCCTAAAAAATGTGTGGCACCTTTAAGAAAGGTTTGCTTTTATATGCTCCAAAAAATAAGCTCTGCACACAGTGTAGATCCAAATTATATGATTTTTTCAAATGTATCTGTAACGTTTCAAGGATGGGTCTTAAACAGACGGCTTCCTGAAGCTTCCTTCCATCTGGGGAAGATCCTTTTTTAATAGAAACGTTGTCCACGTAAAAAGAAAATAATACAATAAAACACAGTTTGGAGCCACACAATATGCAGACCTTATTTTTTTTATTTATATACTTTCAAAACAGTCAAACAATATGGTTCATCCTAATGTACACCTTTTGTAAACCTTCTATTTGTTTAGCAAAACACATTGCATGATTGCCAAAGCATTCAAACAAAACAGTAGACCTTGAATAAATACTGTACTAAAAGTGATTTCCACTGAAGCTTTGTGTTAGTCTAGGACTAGATTTTAATCCATTAACGGCAAGGCTGCACATGATATTAAATGTTTCATTATTCTCTCTCTCTCTCTTTCTATCTCCCTCTCTCTTGCTCTCCTTTCTCTTGCTCCACTCACCTTGACGATGAGCGTCTGGGTGTTGGTGATCTTGTTCTGGGGCGAGACGTGCTGCTGCACGGCCTGCCGGGCTCCGCGCACCGCCAGCAGGATGAAGAGGTACGAGAGGAAGATGATGGAGCAGGGCACAATGTAGCAGAAGAGGAAGAGCGAGATGATGTAGCTCATGGCCAGCAGGTCGGTGCGCGGCAGGTGCCAGTTGATGCAGCAGGCCGTGCCGTAGGGCTCGGGGCCGTACGCTCCCCAGCCGGACGCAGGCCCCACGGCGAAGATCAGTGCGTAGCACCACGAGCCCAGCACCAGCATCCGAGCATGGCGCGGAGAGAACTTACTGCCTGGAAAGTGGGGGGGTGGATGGGGAAGGAAAAGAAAGATGAGAGAGAGAGAACGAGAGAAAGAAAGAGAGAAAGCAGGAATGGATGCAGAAGAAAAGAGACAGAAGTGAGAAGAGAGAGAGAGAGAGAGAGAGAGAGAGAGAAAAGTGGAACATGAGGTATACTCTGGCAAGATTGAAGAGGAACTTTCTCTAAGAGAAGGCTAGCATTAAGACACACTGTTCGATTGAAAAACACTTTGTGCTTTGATATTCAATGTCAGTCCTGTCTCTTTTTGCACATGGACTTGGACTGTCTGTCAACCTCCGACCACTATGCACTTTATTAATGCAACTCAACAATGCACTACAATATATATGATCATACTGCATTCTGTCTATAGGCTGTCTGATTTCTCAGAACTATGTGTAACCTGCGTTGTGTTGAACCTGCGCGGATCAGTTGGAACAGTTGAGCCAATAGCCCAGGCTACTGGCTCGCATGCCAGCAGCTGAGGCGTCGGGGAGTGAGGTTTACCCAGGGTTGCCAACTCTCACGCATCCGGCGTGACACTCACGCTTTCAGCACCAATCTCACGCTCTCACGCACACGCAAGAAATGTCACGCCAAATCCATTCTTATTTTTTTGCAATCCGTTCATTTTTTGTTGATGACTAGACTAGACCACAGCATTGTTTCTAAATAACAAGAGACGAGTTTAAGGCATACATATATGTCTAGACCAACAGCAGGTAGGTCTCAGCGCAGTGTTCTATTGATTCGCTGACTATTTTAATCCGGTCCGCGACACCAACACGTTGCTATTTAGACCTATGCGGCAGAAGGACACAAAGTGTAGCCGCCCATTCTTCTCTGTTGAACTACTCACAAAGTAGGCTAGCCTAGTCATCACACAGATATCACATTAAATAACTTTTATACGGTGCTATAGCCGCTATTTGCTGTGATAAACGGTTGGCGAGGAAATTAACTTTCAAGAAATAATCATAGGCTATTACTCTACAGCTCTGCGCTCATCTCAATTCATATAGGGTGGAATAGCCTATCTCACAAACTTTTCGTTCAACTACATGACAAACCGTAAACCAGAATAAACAGCAGAGCTTACCGAACACAAAGGTGTAATGCAATCCCCTGTACAATAAGCCGATCCAGAGTAATCGGTTTTGAAATGGTAGCAAATTTCTATATGGTCTCCAACTTTGGGCTTTAAGTGTCTTAAAACTGAGCTGTGCTTAAATACCTATATATCTGTAAATATTAAAATCAGAGGATATACAGCTCATTGCTAAGAGTTTGTCTATGTAGCCATAATTTTTATTTTCACAAAATGCTAAGCATGCATGTATTTAAGTTTCTTAAAAAAAGTGTGCTTAAATTGGGCAATGCATGATTTCATAACAGGCCAAATAGAAAAAATAAATGTTAAATATAGCCTAGATATAATATTAAAATGAGATGATATAGGCTAGTATAGAGTTAGATAAAGTTGGATGGTTCCAGAACTCACACCATGGATTGTGTCTTAAAGGAGCCACACCACTTTTATGACACTAGCTGTTCTGTTGTCCTTTAGTTTTGTTGCTACTGGGCATGAAAGGCAGGGCAATTATGAGTTCTGTCCAACATTGATGGCATAGGTTTAGAAAAAAAGTCAGCACATTTTAATCATATCGCAATAATACCAATAACCGTGATCATTTTGTTCATGATTTTTCATCAAATGTTCACACTCTATCTCTAGTGGCTGGTAAAAAAGTTGAGTGGCTGGTAGATTTTGGAATCCCCCAGCCACAATGGTAGGTGGAAAAAAATAATTTATTTCCATCCCTGATACATACGTACACTCATACACACATTCATATTTGTAAGTCTCAATCTGTCCATTTATTTCCACAAAACTCGCCAGAAGTCATCATTTAAGGGGTTATTTTTATTTTTATTTTTTTTCTACCAGGGGGGCATGCCCCCGGACCCCCCTAGAATTGCTGAGCTACTACCTTTTTTCAGGTGGGCAGGGCGGCCCTTTTGTCTGTGCCCAGGGGCGCAGTGGCTCATAATCCTCCATGCCACGGGGTAAACACACTGGTCTTGTTTTCAAGTGCAATCAATAAATTAATTGTACATTTTGAAGAAACTTTTCCATTCTATTAGTTTTTTTACATAGGCCTAAATCAGGGATTATACATAGCAAAAGAGTCAGGGAACAAACATTTTTTAATTAGGTTTAGGGAAAAATGTAACGCACACACTATATGACAAAATCTCACTCCAGCCAAACACCCAAAGTTGGCAACCCTGGTTTACCAATGTTTCTACAAGCACAGCTTGCAGCTCGCAGATCGAGATCAAAGTATGCTATTTTTTGCTCTGCTATCTAGGTGCTACTACAAGAGGAATGTACATACACATACACATACACACACACAGGTGTTCCACTTCTCTGCCTGAGGTGACATCGTTTTTTTTTTTTTTTTTGTGCTCACAGTAGGTTCCTATATCAATGTAAGCATTCAGGCACAGCACAAACCTCTTTCTGTCAGGCTGGGAGACAGTGTGGAAGCAGTAGGAAGATGAAAGCATGGAGCATGACGGCGGGTTAATTCTCCACACATACTTAAAGGCGACCTACCACATGTGGAGGAACAGGGGTGGGTCACATGTTCCAACAGGGACTGTATCTCAACCAAAGGGGAAGGGATTTTTTTTAAATTTAATCCTTCCATCAGCCTTATTACCCAACACACCCCCCCCCCTCCCACACACACACACACACACAAACACACACACACACACACAACCCCTCCATCCACCCTCCTAACCATCTTGGTCTTCGGTCGCCATGGGACTTCAAACGTTTCCATTTCATACAATGTAATTATTCTCGGTCTCCAGGGGGTATAACGCAGAGGCTAGTTTCAGATTGTGTCTTATCCAATGGACGGAGGGGAGGCAAGGGGAGGCAGAGGATGGGTTGGGGGTGTCGTTTATTTATTCATCAGTGCCTCCTGGATGTGCATTGAAAATTGGTGTGATGACAAACATCAAACCGACTTGAATGCAGACCAGATGCGGAAACTGAATGCTTTTATATCATGGAACAAACAATGGCAGTTAATAAATATACAGTGTCTCATGTCACCCTTCACTCTTGTTGTCATGTCGGAGATGTAAGATAAGGCAGAAGGCGTTACACAAAGCAGCTTTCGCCTCCAAACAGCTTTAATCCCCCGTCTTTTATATGTATGTGTGTGTGTGTGTTTCAGCCACGATGCCCCTGTAAGCTCTTTGAAAAGCTCGGCAAGTGAGATAAAGGAGAAGCTTTCCATGGGAAGCTAGGAGGCATCCTCGCTTTAAAGATAATTGATTCACGGCAAGTTAAGCGTGTATGAAATGATATCAGTTGGGCAAGCTGTGGGAGCCGTGTTTCACTGCACTGGCTTTGACCAGTCAGGGTTGGTGGTGGTGGTGTGGTGGAGACCCGGCGCTAGGGGGGGGGGGGCAAAAGGGGGCGGTGCCCCCTCAAATAAAATCTGTGCCCCCTCCATTGTGACCACCATACTGTATGACGTTTTCTATTTTGTTGTTATTTCATGTAGATATAGTCTTCTTTCGTTAGTTAGGCCACATGCAGCGGCATAAAACTCACACAGCCAACTCTCCTTGCCCCAGTCTCACACACACACAATGGAGACTCCCCTCCGTGTCCTCATTAGTGGAGGGAGCGGGGGTGCGGTCGCTCCGGTCCCACGGCTGCCATGAATCTATCTTGCTGAATTGTTATAAACATGCTTATTTGTACTGATTGCTTGGAGGGGGAGGGGGGGTGCTACTAAAGATGCCGCTGGTCTAGTGCACTCACAAAGGGAGCTCGTCATGCCTATGCTGTAAATTAAATAGCCCGCAACAGGCACTCTCCCTATCACGCTACACTGTTGCGTTTCAGAAGTGAAACTGATGCCACAACTGGTCTGGGTTTGCTGAAGTAATCTAGGCTACAGGCTGAATTTATTACAGAAAATCAAGCAACATAGCAAGTAGGCCTAGTCTACACTATTTAGAGACAGGAGCTTAAGTTTACCACGATAACAGCTGTCACTAATTCACATCGTTGTAGGCTGCGCCGATGCACAGACTAAACGGTAAAAAAGTTATGATAGCCTACTGGAAGCTTCTACCCTTTTGGATGTGTAGAGTTGTAGGCCTAGGTGCACTTAGTTGTTAGCGATTGCGTTTGTTAGGCTAGCCGATTGTAAAAATAGGGAAATTAAAGTGTGTGCCGTGCCTATACACTCGCGGAGATAACATTCGTTAGACAGGCAAAACTGTCAGCAGCAACATGCATAAGAGTCTTAATAATGTACAGTAAGAGCACAGCTGGGTCTCGCTGACACTCACAGACACCCCCATCCCCCCTTGGAAATCGCAAATGCCCCCTCTGTCTCTGTACTCTGCAGCCGGGTCTGGTGTGGTGTGTGTGTGTGTGTGTGTGAGGGGGGCACTAGGAGGGCAATTTTAGTGCCCCTGTTGAAGGGGTTTTTAAATGGAGGCCGAGACCAGAGGTAAATGCCACTCACCCATCACCTCTCACCACCAGCACCCACATCCATATCCACACCACTGCAGCCCTCACCCATCAAAGGGGAGTGGAAGAGAGCAAGGATAAAAGGGGGCCGCTCTACCACACACACACACACACTCGCACACATGCACATGCGTATTTTAGTGTTCCTTTCACCTGCCCAGGGACTGCAGCAGAAAGTTAGCTAGGTAGCTAAATCTGGTTCAAAGCACCTACTGTATTCTCTTTTGGTGACTTGTGCATGGATCCCTGACAAAAACAAACTTCATCGTCTAAACTACAATACAGAGTAGTCACACACTAAACACATCCTTCTCCTGTCTCTCTCTCCCTCAATACAGAGTAGACACACACTAAACACATCCTTCTCCTGGCTCTCTCTCTCCCTCTGTCTCATACCCGCACACAATGACAGTTTGTTATGATCAATCATTTCACATCTTCCCTTCAGCCCCCAGTGTGAGCACTAACAGACACACATAAGGAACTTGAGGACAAAGCCACATACATCTATTGTTATCACTGTCAGACTGCCTCCAGGAGAGAACAGCACCTTGTATCATCTTCCACACATCTTGCCTCTCTCTCTCTCTCTCTCTCTCTCTCATTGTCTCTCTCTTTCTCTCCTGTGAATCTTCCTGAAGACTCCTGCTTTGATTACCCTTTTAAATGAGCAGTCCCCCTTTAATTAATTGATTGTGTTTGTGTATGTGTGTGTAGGTGTGTGTGTGTGTGTGTGTGTGTGTGTGTGTGTGTGTGTACGTGCACATCTCTACAGACCATGCTCACCGTCCTGCTCCCTGAGTAGAATTAATGATGGTGACATTCCCTCCTGAATCTCAGGCTCGACCCCTCGTGTCCACCCTGAATGTAAATGCCTTGTGATTTATATACCATTAAGCCAAAGGAGCAGGGAGAATAAGCCCCTCTCCTTCTCCAGCCTCCTCCACAGAGTGGGGTCAAGACTGTGGCTGGCTCAAGGGACTTAGCCCCATAATCATCCCTCCTTCAGCCAACTCATCCCCATTATCACACCTGGCACACATAGCATGTAAGGTAGGGATCCAAGGGATCCGGGCATGGCTTTGTGGACAGGATTAAAATGGGATTGGGACAAGCCAAAGGGCAAGAGGTAAACGACTGCTGGATGCCATGCTCAGGGATGAGACCATCACCTTGCCCCTGGGATGGGAAATGGGGATAGAGAATTGTGTGTGTGTGTGTGTGTGAGAGAGAAAATGGCGCATAAGAGCCGTGGGAGGGATTTAGGGTAAAAACATTGAGGCACTATCGGTTTTGGCTGCGGAGAATTATGCTGAGACCCATTTTAGAGATTCCAAATGCATGGTGCTGGGAGCATCTCCTGACAGATGGAGGGAAGTCTAATCGAAGTCTTCAGGCTGTGAAAATAGGTTTGGGGTTTTGTAGCAGAAGACTGGGGCAAGTTTCACAATGTCAAGTTCCTTCTAGGGAAACATTCCCAAATTGAAAGGAATCCTGGTCCTCTAGATGCTCAAAGAGTAATCTCGCCATGGTGCTTAGGGGAATGGGTTTTATAT
>NC_055963.1:11734670-11742170 GCF_018492685.1 Alosa sapidissima
CTGACAACCAACACTACACAATTTACCTTTGACAATCACCATGGGATCGGCTTCACTGCACACAAGAACATAGCCTATGGCTAATAAAGGAGATGGTTGTGGAGGCTGTGCTCTATGTTTACATGTGCACTCAATAGGCCTGCACACATATAAGCAACCCCCCCCCCCCCCCACACACACACACACACACACACACACTCAGGACATGCACTACACACACATATAAACCATCTTACATGTGCACAAACACTCAACACATACAGAAACACACAAGAACACACACGTCAAGAGCAGACATCCTGAAGTGGATCTATCATTGCCAGATATATTATAGTAACTGCAGCGCTTCAATTTGCCACGTTAATATTTGCTGAATTGCCTGAAGAAAGATTTTCTTAATTGAATGATTGGAATACCTGGTTGATGAGGAGTAACTCAATATTTGTAATCGATTCAGAATGTAAAATTGCATTAGAGATCTAGATCACTGCAATGCTGACATTTTATTAAGAGTAAACAGATGAGCAAAGTAGATGAAGGCATGCCAGTCAACACATTCCTGTGTGTTATTGAAAGGTCATGACACTACTCATATCAAAGAAAAGTGTAATAGTATACTGTTCACAGAAAACCACCCTGTTTTCCACTGAGACTCCAAATAACTAGTGCTGTCAAACGATTAAATTTTTTAATCACGATTAATCGCTGAATTCCTATAGTTAATCACGATTAATCACATATTTTATATGATTAAAATTCTATTATTTTGCATTTATGAACTTTCCAGGAGTCCATATTAACAATAAAGCAATTATTGTTTATCTTGATTGGGATTCAAATGAAAGCAAAGCAAGTTACTTTATTAACTGAACTTTAAGACATAGGTCTTTCAAATCAAATTTCAAAAGATGTGCAGCAGACCTGAGGAAACACTATATTCTTCAGAAATATAGCTGATGTAAACTGAAAAAAAATGCTACTGCAGAAGTGCATGCACAAAATGTAGGCCTACACACATTATAAAGGGCATAACAAACAGAAAATATTATATTCATACTATATTCATTACCTTTTTCAGTTGAAAATAAGGAACTTTTCAACATGAGTGCATTGCCATTTTACAGGCCTATACAGTCTATGGTGCACTGTCACTTGCCACACACATCAATGCCGAAGTTTTAACAGGCAAACACTGGATGAACAATGGATTTTATGGAGCAGCGACCAAATATAACTGAATCGTGATTACACGGCTGCAAAGTGCGATGCTGGTGTGCGGAGTTGTATTGAAAAGAATGGAATCTAATGTAAATGAATGTCGAAAGCAGAGTGCATCGCAAATAGTAGCAGCCAAAGAGGAATGTTGATAACAGAACAAGTGACGGTGAAAAAATCTTTGGCGGCACACAACTAATGCGTCAGCCTAGGCTACTACTCTTTGGCCGGCTCGTTAGCCCAACCAAGTGTGTGCAGCATGCCTTTACGTAGCCTACTAACGGCACATCATCATAAAGATACATTTGATCTGCATCTGCATCACGCCCCATTTTAGCGGAAAACATGTTAACATTATATCATTGAAAGACAGCTAGTAATCACACCTTGACGTTACATGTAGTTATTAATTCACAGGACATTCAATCATTTTACTCACAGCAGTTATGAAGAATTGTGTTTATGTAACTTACTCATGTCGAAACGATGTACATTACCAACCTTATTCGTTTGCAATACCCAATGTATTATACAAATTTAGCATGTACACTTATCATAACATCCCATGCAAAACGGTTAGCTTGCTAGCTAGCTAACTGTGGAACTTCAGTATAGCCAATTATCTCACCTAGTTGTAGGAAATAGGCTACGTTCATATTACAAGTGATAGAATGAATGTGTGACTTATGTTTAGTTGATGTTATGACATGTAAAGTTAAGCTTGCTGAACTTAATTAGTCAGCCACGGGCAGTTTGACTGTGCCTATCGATACATTTGTGACACTCCTGTTAGTAAACTGGAGAGAGCAAAACATAGGAACATGGTCACATTAATCCCATAAACACACAGATAACTCTTACACCAACCTTATTTTGTGCCTTTTATTCATGTTTGTTTCAAGATTTAGTAAGTTTACTATAAGCACGTTTCACTCTCCACTTTGATGCAGCATAGATTTCCATTATATCAGTCATCTTCCCCCTAAAAGGGGGCGTGTATGCAGCACATACGACGTTCTGTTCCATTCCATTCGCCAGTGCGTATTGTTTAGTTTCCGGTCTGGCTAGATCGGTGTGGTGTTGTAGTTGATCTAACGTTACTAGTCGTTGCAACAGCATGTGAAAAAACTACAAAGTTTGTTACACCAAAATGAACGTTAATCTCGCGATAAAAAAATTGACGCCGTTAAAATAGGTTTCCATTAACGCCGTTAATAACGCGTTTAACTGACAGCACTACAAATAACGCATTTGTTTGTAAGTCCGTTTGGGACGACGCTTTCTGTGTGCAGTTTGTTCACTGTGTGTGTGTGTGTGTCTCTCTCTCTCTCTCTATTTCTGTGTCTGAGTGTGTGTGTTTGTATGGACAGTGAGCAAATACAGGTTATTCTGACCTAGCTACGACTCAAAAGGGATGTTAATGGAGAAACAGTGCATCACCAGGCAGATAGACAGAGATACCACTTACTTTAACATAACTGTGTAAGTGTTTCTGTGAGTGAGTCTGTGTGTGTGTGTGTGTGTCAGAGAGAGAGAGAGAAATGGTTTTTTTACATGCTTCCATGTGCCTTATGAGGTGATCCGACTGGGAATTGAGAGAATGAGATCTTCCTGGAACCAGAGCTTAGTGAGCGGAGCTGAGCAGTGTGAATATCCCGCTCCTCGCTCAGGTGGCTGTTCACTCTGCCGCTCCTCCGCTCAAATTCGCGCCAGGTCGCTCCGCTCAATTTCGCTCCCCGCTCCACTTAAAAATTCTCCCGCTCCAGTGAAATCGTTCCACGCTCGCTCCAATTTAAGAGAGGGAGAAATAATCCACAAGCTGAATTGTCACCATAAACAGAAAACTTAAATCCCAAAGAACTAAGAGGCCTATTTCACTTAAAGAACATTTATTTTCAAAGATAGTGCAACACCGATATAGTGCAACAACCAACAAGCTTGGCAACGTCAATACACATAAGCCTAAAACTAAAGGGATCAGTGGGATTAATTGCATAAAGAATACAGGCTTAGCATCCAAGTTTTACTTTAGCCTTCTATATGATATGAAGCATATTTAAATTGCTCATGTTTTTCTTTAACCTGATTTCGTTCCGCCTAGCTCCACTCACATCCATCTGGGATCACTTCCGTTGAGAGTGATTTTTGATAAGCCCCAGCCTTCTGAAACACCACTCCAATGGATCGATCCCAGATGGATGAGTGGAGCTAGGCGGAACGAAGTTCATCTAGCGAGAGTCAGGTTAGTTTTTCTTTGCTCTCCATAGCACACTCTCATGTTTCCGCAAAGTGTCTTCTTAGATTCCAAAATTAATCTTAACTCACTGAAACAGTGTCACCACATGGTTGTTTGTGCTCTACATTGTTAGTAGGCTATCTATATATAGTATACTTTTTTGATCCCGTGAGGGAAATTTGGTCTCTGCATTTATCCCAATCCATGAATTAGTGAAACACACTCAGCACACAGTGAACACAAAGTGAGGTGAAGCACACACTAATCCCGGAGCAGTGAGCTGCCTGCAACAACAGCGGCGTTTGGGGAGCAGTGAGGGGTTAGGTGCTTTGCTCAAGGGCACTTCAGCCGTGCCTACTGGTCGGGGTTCAAACCGGCAACCCTCCGGTTAGTCCGAAGCGCTAACCAGTAGGCCACGGCTGCTCCACAATCTAGTTGTTTTGTAGGAATAGTAGGCCTACACATGACTTCAGTTTCCTTGCTAAAATATTTAACAAGCTCCATCCCCATCAACAAACTTACAATGGATTTGGGCACGTGGTGTCTGAGCAGTATCGGAGCGACATTGGAGCGGATCAGAGCGGCCGCTCCAGCCTCTAAATTAAAAAGCGCTACAACAAAATTCCATCCACTCCGCTCCTCGCTCGCTCACACTCCGCTCCGCTCATTAGCTCTGCTTGGAACTCAACCTGTTTGCAGAAAAATGCATTAGAGTGACAGATTGACAGTCACCTTTCCCTAAAGTATCATGTGTCTTTCTGAGGCCTGTGTCTGAGGTAAACACTCATTTATCAGATGCCATACCCTCTCATGTCAAAGTCCCATGCACAATCAGTAGCTGTCATGGCAGAGCAGAGTGGTGATGTATATTTGATAAGGAGAAACATTTGAACCCTGTCGTGTCATTTGAACCCTGTTGAAAAGGGGGGCGGGATGTTTGCTGGATGTCAGTGGGAACACATGTAGCTGTGGCTGTGGTTGGTGTCCTGCGATTGTAGAATGAATGCTACTGTACTCCTCCCTGTAGTGTGTGTGTGTGTGTGTGTGTGTGTGTGTGAGTGTATGTGAGTGTGTGTGTGTGTGTGTGTTTGTGTATGTGTGTGTGTGTGTGTATGTGAGTGTGTGTGTGTGTGTGTTGAGAGTGTGTGTGTTTCTGTGTGTGTGTGTGTTGAGAGTGTGTGTGTGTGGTTGCCTGCGGGTCTGTTCTCTCCAGAGGTCCACAGAGCCCAAACGGAGCTGGGTGCCTGTGAGCACACACAACATTTAACAAACTAATGATGGCATTTTTCTGCCCATCTGATTTCCTGACTGCTGCATGTCCAATGGCTTTGGTTCCACTGCAGTGGAATGACAGGCCAGATACAATAAGGATACCACCAAACCAGCCGCACTCACAACCACACACACTCACACAGCAGACAGGGATGCAGAGAAGGAAAAATCTCTCTGAAGGGTAGGTAGAGATGAGAGATATAGGCAGAGAGAGAGAGAGAGAGAAATTTTGAGTGAGTGAGTGAGAGAGAGAAATATTGTATTGTTTTGCGTGTTGTATCGTTGGTTTGTTTTTGTTCTGTCAGATCAGGCATGGAGACATTTAGAATTCTTGGTCCTTGTATTCCTCATCTTTTGTATGAGTTCTTTGCCAATGCAAATGCCTTGCTTATCATGTTAATGTACCTTTGAATTTGAGAGCCAAGGAGGGAAAGCGTGAAGGAGCTGAAGAGAGAAAGATGAATGAAAAAGAAGGAAGAGAAGAATAAGGGAAGAGAAGAATAAGGGACAGACGTTGCAGAAGAGAGAGAGAGAGACTGGAAGTGAAAGATGTGAAGAGCTGAACAGAGACAGCTTGGGGCAATGAAACAGAGAAAGAGGCTCAGGCTAGCTAGCTGGTTCTAGGAGCCTGGATACACATTGGCAAAAATGATTCTAACATAAACTGCCCGGACACTTCCAAATCTGCTTCTCCTGTGTTGTTTATTGTATTTTTTTACCCATTTGCTTTGATGTTTGTTTTTCCTGCCAGTTCAACTCAGTGGGGGTCTCTTTAACAGATGTCTTTAATACACAAGAGTGGATAGCTCATCTGTCATTGGCAGCTCCTGGTCTCATTGTTCATTGTCTTGTGTCCCAGAGAAAGGTAAATATCCTTAGATGGAAACATGGCTGCACTCAGGACAAGCACTTACAAGTCTTCAACTGCATACGTAAGCTACACTCATTTATCGTCCTCCAAAGGTCTATTGGTAACTCTGGGAGAGATGCACACAGAGAGGAAGATGGACAGATGAGAGGAGAATGAGAGACAAAGGGAAATGATGATGATGAAGAAGAAGAAAGGGGTGACATGAGGTATGATATTGTTAAGTATACTTTATATTAAACATGGAGGGATGAGTCATGCTGTTCTCAAAATAGCCAAGAAGAGCAGACTCACTTTAAAATGCAAAATGCAAATAACAACAAAAGAACAGAATCAATCTCGGCCAGCTATCCCCTAAAGGGTCTGAGTGAGAATAACACAGCATGCTTGCAAACAGCACACACACACACACACACACACACACACACACCACTGACCATTGTGCAAACATACACCCACACACAGACACTGCAATTATGTGCACATATATACAAACACACAGTATTCACACTCACAAACACACACATAAACATTGCCACAACTGAAAGAATATCATTCTGAAGGACACATGTCTGTGTCCTTCTATCTGGCTGACTCTCTCTGCCCTCCCAGCATGCAAGTAAGGGATAATGGACAACACAGTGGTTCACAGAAATAAATGCACGGTCGAGGTTGTAAACCAGCCCCGACACGAAGCGGAGGGCCGTTTAAACCTCGTAAGTGCATTCATTTTTTGTGAACAGACCACCGTGGAGTCCATTATCCCGCTTACTCCACTGTTGCCTGTTACAATTTAAACGTTTTAATCGCTAAAACTGTCTTGTTTGTAGAACTACTTTCTTCCGATACATATCAACTAATTTCTCAACGTGCAGGACAAACTGCCGTTACTACTGTAGTTCTAAATGGATGGTTGCTACGGCCAAAGGCCAGTCGTTAGTTCTATCTCTCCCGTTGTCAAGCGGGCGTATCCCAAGATTCTGATGAACTGTAGCTTTGAAACATCGCTATTTTACTTAACCTGCTGTCATCCATCTGGCTAAAAGCCACCTCTGTCATATGCTACAATGTTGCTATGTTCTGAACGTCTGCATTTTACAGCTCGGATGCAACGTGACGGTTCATTTAAACTTCACCACGAGTTCGGCGAATTAAAAAAGGCCTATGCAACAATTTTAGAAAAAATGACCTTAATTATGCAGGTTGAGAGTCGTTCTGATGGTTCTACAAAACTTTTTGGGTCGTTTGGTTGGTGCTTCGTCTTCCCCTAGTGCTTCTCCACAGAAAAACGAATATGCCACTTTCTGGTCGTGGTCCGAACACATCCGGATGTGACTCAGCGGAAGTATCCAATCATGCCTCGAAAATGTAGTCAGATTGTAATTTCTAAAAAGACTTCAAAACGGACTCCGACTTGGCTTTGTTGCTGTTGAAATTGTAAGTAGCCTACCCTTGGGTGAACTTCGTTTTTGTAATGTGGTTTGATAGTCTCTTGAACAATGTGTTTGCTCGACCATTTTATTGTGAGCCCTGTATGTGTTTAGCTTGGTTTCTTGATGGCTAGCTCGCTAGCTAGTGGGGGTTTAGTGTAGCAGTCACTTGTTACCGAAGCTGCAGGGGGAGCTATGTCGTGAAAAATGCGAGCCCAAATTATGCGAAAACCCAGAAACAGCGAAGGAATAACCAGACCTGCATAGGGCTTCTTTACACTATAATTATACAAGTGTGCTACGGTCAAAAAAATGGATCTACTTCATAGGTGTGCAAATAACATACGGTTAATGGTCATTCTAAATTACGTAGGTCAATGGGAAATTTAACCAAGCAGTGGAATAAAGATTATTAGAGCTCAGTAGAGCGTCAGGTCTCAGCGGAACAAGACTTGTCCAGGATGCCGCTGAAACTCAGT
>NC_055963.1:11744670-11772170 GCF_018492685.1 Alosa sapidissima
GTGGAAAATGACACGAGACCAGACGTATTGACTGAAAACAGACATACACAGGCTAGCAGTACATCACACTCAGTATTTGATTTGAAACTGTTTGGCAGGTGAACATGTTGCTACTCACTAGGTACTGTTGCATTTTCTGCATGCAGACATGTGGAATAAACACTGCATCTGAGATGCCAATAGTAAAGAGAGAGAGAGAGAGAGAGAGAGAAACTATGTGTATGCAATGTAAGTCATCTAACCCAGATGCTTTGCAATGCTGTAACCTAATAGTCATATGCTGAGAGTGCTTCTTTGAATTGTAATTAGAGAAAGAGAGAGAGAGAGAAAAAGAGAAGAAGAGAGAGAGAGAGAGGGCAATGCCAAATAGGTGAGCTTTCAGCAAAGAGCTTTGGGCTGTGCCATCAGGATCATTAATTTCATCATTTTAAATGCCCATGCTGCCTAACTTGCCTGTCTCTTCGTGAAACTAAGCCCTTTGATTTGGATTAGTGTAATTTTAATCACTTTATCTATATGCTCAATGTGATTTATTCCCAGTGATAAATGGCCTAATTAACTCACTTATTGGCCATGCTGTAGTGGGTACACACTACAACAGCAGAACACAGTTATCAATCATTTGATCTAATCAGTGGTGTAATAAGCACATGTTATAACATTGTAAATACAATTATATAATGCACGTATCACCAGGGGTGGGAAACTCCATTAGGTAAAAGTCCTACCATGTTTTGGTTCTATTTGCAGACTTAACACATGTGATTTCACTAATTAGCTGATCTACCTGGCTGATGAGTTTTGGCAATTAAAATCAACTAGCAGCTAACCCCAGAGAATGTATGGAACAAAAATGTGGTTACACTTTCTGAGGCCAAAGCGACTTACAGAATAACACAATGCAATAGTTTTTAAAAGTTAGTAAGACAACATTGAGTAAAATAGCAATAATGTCAATGCAATACCAACGACCATTAATGAAAATAAACAATACCATAAATATACAGTAAACCATAACTCCTAAGAACCACTTAATTAATGAAGTGTAAGCTGAACAGATACATCTTTAAACCCCTCTTGGTTTAAGTGGTTCAAACAAACCTAATGTAAATCTTCAGCATTAGGAGCATTGTTATGGGGCGGCGGTGGTAGTGTAGTAGCTGGAGTTCAGGAGTCTGACTAGCGTGCAGTAGCCTGAAAAGTTGCAGGTTCAATACCCGGTTTCCGCCATTGTACCCTTGAGCAAGGCACTTAACCCCGAGTTGCTCCGGGGACAATGGCCCTTGTAATATTTGACATATGTAAGTCGCTTTGGATAAATGATGCTAAATTAATTAATGTAAATGTAAATTAGCCATCCAGTAATTACTATGGCTTTATTCTGTTCTCTGTTAATATGCAGTATACACTGTTCTGTTCTATTCTATTCTATTAATAGACTGTCAATAGACAGTATACACAGGCAGAATAGGATTTGTGGTGGACAGCTCTGACAACAATGAGAGAAGCAGGTAGATTATCAACTTAAACACTAAAGCATTTCCCCATGTTCCTATTGAATTAAACACTGAATTTGTGGATGGGAACATGACAATGGGAGGAGTTCATCTTCATGAACATTAGCATTCTGCAGGTGCCTGCTGGCAGTTTTGCACAGGCAGGGTAGAATGCAATTGGCTTAAACTGAAGCGTATAACTCATTCTAATTTCAAGACAACTGCTGCGGATTTTTCATTTCTCAAGTCAGATAGTGTCTTTTACTAGGAAGACATATTCATGCCTCAGAACGTTTGTCTAACCAGTTTAAACAGCTCAGTCAAATGCCATAATGAACTGGCTACACTTCAACCAAACAAGACCCATTCTAATGTGAGACCTCTGACAAGACCCCACTTTACATGCTTTACCCTTCTGTGCCCTCTTCTCTACTCTCTTTCTCTCTCTCTCTCTCTCTCTCTCTCTCTCTCTCTCTTTTCTAATGCCTTCTCATCCACACTCATCTTATTAAACTAGCCTGCAGTCCGTTTCAGGCTTAGGCGTGAGGCAACCTCACAGTCCAAGCATTTGCATACCCCTGGCTGCCTGCCTGCTGCATGATTTACTGTGCTGTGCTGTGCTGTTCCATGCTGTGCTGTGCTGTTCCATGCTGTTCTGTGCTGTGTTGTGTTGTGTTGTGTTGTGCTGTGTTGTGTTGTGTTGTGTTGTGTTGTGTTGTGTTGTGCTGTGCTGTTCCATGCTGTGCTGTGCTGTGCTGTTCCATGCTGTTCTGTGCTGTGTTGTGTTGTGCTGTGTTGTGCTGTGTTGTGTTGTGCTGTGCTGTGCTGTGCTGTGCTGTGCTGTTCCATGCTGTGCTGTGCTGTGCTGTTCCATGCTGTTCTGTGCTGTGTTGTGTTGTGTTGTGTTGTGTTGTGCTGTGTTGTGTTGTGTTGTGTTGTGTTGTGCTGTGCTGTGCTGTGCTGTTCCATGCTGTTCTGTGCTGTGTTGTGCTGTGTTGTGTTGTGTTGTGTTGTGTTGTGTTGTGCTGTGCTGTGCTGTGCTGTTCCATGCTGTGCTGTGCTGTGCTGTTCCATGCTGTGCTGTGCTGAAGTCTATGCGCTGCCTTTAAGATGGCCATCGAGTTTGTTATACCCAGAGAGTCACTGCTTTGGCTTCTGTCAGCGCTGGGCTGCAATGGATCACCCAGCGTCCCTCCTCAGGCCCGCCACTGCCACATCTGCCTCTTCTGCCTCTGACAGCTCTCGAGGAATAAAGCATGATTTGCCCCCCCCCCCCCCCCCTTGCCTCCTCTTCTTTTTGGCATGATGACAACAACAACACCAGCAACAACAACAAATGGAGACAACAAGAAGAAGAAGAAAGAATCAGAGTGCCTCTTGGTTTGGTCTCGTTTCAAAGAAAGATACAAACCCTCTGCCTTCAACCTGACAAGAAGGCGAGAGAAAAAACAAGCGCCCAGATACCAAAATGTCCATGCTTGCCTGCTTTTCTGAATTGCCGACCTCTTTCTGACAGTCAGCAAGTGTAAAGCCACATAAACCCTGGCAAAGACCAAGCTCAAGCAGTTTCCACCACTTTGCCTACATAAGCCAAATCCAAATGGCTATGTTTACTGTACTGCTACACAGGCGTTTGTATTTTCTGGATCAGTCTTTTTTTCTATATTCCACATACACACATCCTACACACACACACACAAACACACTCACACACACACACACACTCACACACACCAGCAAACCACCTTAAACTGGCCATGCAGGCTGTGTTTTTTCAGCAGGGAAGAAAACCCTGCCCTGCACCCCCACCAGGAGAGTCCATTAGAGTGTGCGTGCAGGGGGGTTGGCTAAGGTAGGAAGAAAGGGGTAGTAGCAGGCATGTCCTGTTATGAATACATACATATAAAGTACCTATTACCCACAGCGTGAATGTTATGCTCATTTGGCTCACCAATTCTGTGGTGAGGAACCACTGTGGAGCGGAGACGTAGGAGTGATTTGTTCATGCATTGCTACATTTCTCACCGCAAGTATGTGTTTGAATGTATGCCTTTCTTTGTGTGTGTGTGTGTGTGTGTGTGTCTGTGTGTGTGTTTGTATACAGTATCTGTATGTGCAAACATGCTTTCATTTTGCGAATGCAAGCTCTCTCAGCTTATTTGCAAGTGCAAAGTTTCTCCCAACACGTGCCTGAGTCGCACATGAAAGGGAGCCTCCCATGGCACGTGTCCAGCTCTGTGGTTAAACCAACAAATGTGGCAAGACAAAAACGGCGAGCAGCATCTGCCATCCCCACGCCACGGCCATCGTCCGGCCTGCCTGCCAGCCCATCCCTCCCTGCCCTTCTCCATCTGGAACCCGGTCCCTCCTCGCACCTGTGATGCCCGCCGTGAGACCACCGTGGGCAGGATGTACCAGCTGTACTGACCGATTCCTGCGCAGAGACGGCGGGGAGCAAGTCCCTGTGCCAAGGCCCAGTGCCCGTCATTTGCCCGCCTCGTCTCCGCTCTACCAGCCTTGTGCAGCGCTGCGATGTCACCGCCAATCCGTGCCTGTGTTTTACACAGCTGACCACAGCTATTCTTCATATGTGTATGTGTGTGTTTGTGTGTCTGAGTGAGAAAGGGATAGAGACAGAGACAGAGTTTGTGTGTGTGTGTGTGTGTGTGAGTGCATGTGTGATGTGTGAGCGTAAGTCTATGTGTGTCTGTCTGTGTGTCTCTGTATGTGTGTGTGTGTGTGTTTGTGTGTGTGTGTGTGTGTGTGTGTGTCAGGGGAGGCCAGATGAACAAGTGTATAATTGACAAGGGAGTGCTAAGATAAACACGGCACTTCTTGCGTCAGCAGGTTTGGCCAGCGCAGGGGCATCGGAGAGAAAAATTAAATTAAATTAAATAAATCAAGTAAAGCAATAGAGACCTGCACGTATTCTGTGCATCCGATGCCTGCCTGCACACAGGAAATGCTCCCAAGGGTCATCATACACACCTAAGATAACTATGGAGGTAGGAGGAGAGAGTAAACACACACACACACACACACACACAAACACAATGAGAAATCTGTGCTGGAGTGGCTGCCAGCCAGCACCAATTGTTTATTTTGTTCTAGTTTTTCTAATCCATTGGTGAACACAACAGGGGCGCTCGGAAAGCAAATGAAACAAATGAATAGATAAATAAACCACAGGGCCAGTGAAAACAGCTGCTTATAAAGTGGTAATGACGAAAGGGACGCAAGCGAACAAGAGGGAGAGAAAAAAAAAACTCACCGCAGAGGAAAAAGTTCACTTCCGCTTTTGGCTCGGCTGTTGTTTCAGCCTCGTCCAGCCACCCATGACAAAAAGCTGGACGCGGCCAGTTTATCACACACCAGTCGCAAAACGGCATCGCCAGCGAGGCTCTTCAGCATTGGCAGCGGGGCATTAGGTGGTAGGTAAACATAATGTGTTTCTTGGCACAATTCAGATCCCAGCGCACAGACCCAGATGTCATTCTCATTGGTTTAAATGATGTTACGCCCCAAACACACCCATGATTAAGAAACCTAGGAACACCTTGTTGCGCCATGCGCTCAACGTTTTGGTTTTTATAACGAAAACACTCCCAATGTGGACTGGACATCCTACTAAATTTGAATAAGCTTTTGACGAGTGACGATGCTCTTTAGACTGTCATGATAGGGCCCAACATGTTTCTAGTTCGGATCCCAGCGCACAGACTCAGCACCACACTGAGGGGATTTACTGGCATCCAGCTGTTCCTTACCCTCGCGCAGGCAGCTGGCCTCTGCACACAGCACCAGCAGAGTGGCAGCCAACACACAGCTAAGGCAGCTAAACAACCAGGAAAGGCAGGGCCAGCTGCAGCAGGGGTTTGTGTGCAAAATACATCTGTGTGCATTTGAGACACGAGTCCAACCGCCCCATGCCTGGATAACGACAGGCAGAAGTCTCATAAATTAGTCGTTATAAAGGCCTACACCCCTGGGCTTACATGTAATGTCAAACTAATGCTATACAGGTTGGACACATATTCCTTACGTTGGTTTTAACGTCAGAGCAAGTGACTTCATTAATCGCATCAAAAGCCCTAAGGGCTTGATTAGTTAAGCACAGTGCACCCAAGGACACTTGAATGGTGGCCATACTGTGGAGTAGGAGGCTACTGTGGGCTCTAATAAGGAGTAACTGTAATCAGATTTGGGGAAACAAGCTAAATCCAATGCAGTTAGAGCGTGTTAGTGTGTAGCTGACATGTGAGGGACAAACCAGGGGGGACCTGTGGCCCAAGCGGCAGAACGGTATTGCTGACACACTCTTGCGACAACAGAAAAGATACACTGCCATATAAAAAACACAATGTGGCTTCTCACTTTCTCATCGGAATTGTTTTCAATTGACTTTGCTGTTACAGTCACACAGGGGCGTCGGACGGGGGGGTTAAACCACTACTGATTATAGGGGCCCAAGGGGAGAGAGGGCCCTTGAAAAGTCTGGAATATATTTTATTTACCTGGTTTGAGGGACATGGGGGCCAATCAGGACTGCCTATGCAGGGGATGATTTTATTTCAGTGACCATTCAGATTATTTTCGTCTCTACCTAGAGAAGGCCAGTTTGTGTACACTTATACATGCTTAACCTGAGGTCACACTGATTTCTGTAAGTTTGATTTGTCTGTTTAATTCCTGACTTTTACCTTGAAATAAATGAGGACACAGTCACTGACTGTGTAGAGATGCAGAGGCTTTAAAAAGCTACATTGAGTATCAAGTATACTTTTAATAAGATAGCCATCAAGGAATCTTCAGTTCAGACTGGTTCCTGTTTTTCTTCAGTGGTGTTGCATTTGTCTCTCCCCAGACAGTGACACTTGCATGCCTGCAATAAGTCACAGTGAGGACAGCAAATCTACAGGGGACAGTAAGGGCATACTATCAGATATCCTACATCTGAGTGTCTACGGATTCTCTGGGAAAGCCTGCTTTCCATTTCTGTTTGAATGTTTTTTTGCTTTGAGGGTGTCTGTCAAGGGGATGTGCTCATTAGTGTGTTAACACTTTTGTGCGGCTGTTAATGTATCTATATGGAGGCGTGTTTAGCACTTGGGAATTTATGGGAATGTATCTGGATGTGTGTGTGTGTGTGTGTGTGTGTGTGTGTGTGTGTGCGTGTGTGTGTGTTTCTATGCACATGTCCGTGGATATATGTGTGTGGATGTGTGTGTGTGTGTGTGTGTGCACGTGTCCTTGGATACATGTCTGTCTGTGTGTGTTTGTGTGTATGACAGTGATTGAGTGCATATGGACACGTCATATGCAGAGAGAGAGAGAGAGAGAAACAACCCCCCCCCCCCCCCCCCCCACCCAAACCACACCCCACTGCACCCCCCTCTGTTCCCCTTCTGCACCTTGTGGCTAACTAGCCTTGCTGCTGTTTAACCTCCATTTGCATCCGTAAAGGCCTGTGTGATTTGTCTAATTAGTTGGGACGCGGGACAACCTGGGAAGAGGGCCAGAGCCTGCTGAGCTCAAGGCTTCGAGGGGCAGCGAGGGGGGGGGGGGGGGTGGAGGGAAGAGGACGGAGGACGAGGAAGGAGGGGAGTGTAGAGGGAGAGAGTGAGGGAGGATAGAGGGGGAGAGAGAGAGAGAGAGAGGCGGATGAGGAAAGAGAAGAAGAGAAAGCAGCTAGGGAGTTCAGATTTATGGCGTGTAGAGCTGCTTCCTGCTGACAAAAGAAAGAGAAGAAGGAATGAGAGGGTGTAAAAGGGAGAGAGAGAGGAAGAGAGAGAGAGAGAACGAGGGAGTGGTTGTGTTCTGGCACATGGAGGAGGAAGGGAGCAACAACTCTCAACTGATGTTTTATTCAGACTCTGGGACGACACTGCGGATTCGCCAGCCAGTGAACGAGAGTTGGAAACCCAAAGGAACAGAATGAGAGAGAGAGAGAGAGAGAGAAATAAGGAAAAAGGGAAAGAGACAAAAGGGGGAGGAAAAGAAGGGTGGAGAGGCAAGAAGACAAGAAATCACCGCCGAGGGAGGGATGCAAGTGCCAGTGGATGCGTTTGTGTGTGTGTGTCAGATAGGAATTGAGGACAGGACATTCGGGGGGCAACGCTCTGAGCAATGATGCAAGACCCTAATTTTCTCCCATATCCTCTCTCCATGCCGTTAAACGCTGCAACGGTCCCTCAGTTGCTGTAAAAACCCATGAATACTGGATTCTGTTGTTTTTCGCAATTGTACTCATTGTGTTTTGTCACGCCATTCTCTTCTCATGAAGACACAGAGAGACACGAGTTCAAGCAGAGGCAGCAGCAGCAGCAGCAGAAATCTCCCACTGAGTGAAGGTCTTAATCTTCAACACAACACAACACAAAAGAAACACACACACATGCACACCCACACACACATGCACACAAACACACACACACACACACAGACAAACACAGAAGGCCACATTTATCAAAGGGCTCTCTCCTCCTTACTTATGTATAAGGGAGCATATACGCAGCATATTACAAGATGAAAATATCCCACTGTGGGTAGAATTGCGCTAGCAAGCAAGTTTAATTCCTGACTTTTACCTTGAAGTTAATGAGGACACAGTCACTGCCTGTATTTATTAAGCAAATAAAAAATAAATAATATAAAACTATAAAAATTTAGCAGGGCTTACATGCCTATTTGCATAGCAAATAACTGTAAGGAATAGCTAGGAGAGAAGGTGGGGCTCTAAAAAAGTGATCATATGTGTGGAAGCAGATTGTATTTATAATGACGTAGTGTTGAGAATTTGCAAACACACGGTTATTTTGCATGCAATGTTATTTAAATGCTATTTATATTCTACATACATTTACATCATATGGGGACTCACACGTATGGCGTTTGGTGTTGTAAGCCCCCAACGTCGTCTTCCAGGCAGCGCTGCATGTAAGGCACTAGGGTTGGGCAAGGGTCAGTGTTGCCACAGTTACCTTGAAAAAGTAATCTGATTACTGATTACTGATTACTCCTTTAAAAAGTAACTTAGTTACTTTACTGATTACTTGATTTTAAAAGTAACTAAGTTAGATTACAAGTTGCATTATTAGTTACTTTCAGCAGCTGCCGACAACACCCCCAACGCCTCAACATAAAAATGATTTTGCCGATACTCACTATACTGGAAGTGCATTTTAACAGCAATGTATAGCAGACATCCCAACCTAACCTACTTAGATACTGAAATTCAGATGTTTGTTCAATAATGTCTAAGTACACCAAATAAGCAAGGCCTATTGATAGAAATTGTTCTAGTAAAATATGTAGATTTTTTGTAGATTTTTTTTTTTCATGTAGCCTTGGCAACTAGCCATCTTGTATAGGCCTGAGTAATATGCAAATTAAATTACACTTGTTAAACTCACCTCAACAAGTCTTTTGCAATCATGTAACCCGCCATGAGCAATGCTAAAGTCGCTGTTACAAACAGTGCAGTGTGCAAGATTATCATTATGTTTTAATCTTTTGAGACAATTGGGTACACTTTTGTGTAGTCTGATGTGAAATGGGTCTTAAATCTTCCTTTTTGAGGGGCACTGACGCTGCCATGACGCTCCTGTTCCTAGATACACTGACTGAACTGATTAATTATGTTTGGGAGAAAAGAGATATAAGCACACTTACACTGAAAACTGATTGGTTGATTTAGCAAAACAGACCACAATGCTCTCTGTCTTGGATGCGCTTCAGGCACAAACGCACCACTCCTCTCTCTCTCCCTCTCCGTTGTGTGTGCGTTAAGCTCATATGCACATGCGATTTGAAGCAAAGATTCTAGAATCTTTGATTTGAAGTTCGGTCTGGCTTGCGTGCTCTTGTTTACTCTAGGTTCCGAGAGATTTTATGTAATTTGCGGGCGTCAGGAAGCCGCTGTCAATATGTGGGAGACTCCCAAAACTTCGGAAGACTTGGGAAGTCTAGCTAGACAGCACTTTGTCGCCAGCACAGAATGTACAATGTACCTTAATGTTGTCATGTTTAGCTGACACAAACTCAAAGTAATGACTGATGAAATGTGCATCTCTCTCTCTCCCTCCATTATTGTTTACGTTTGTGTCGCTGCGTGGTTTTACACGTGAATTGTCCTCATGCTGAAAACATGAGCATAGCCTACATGACATTATTGTAATCCCCAAGACAAGAAGAAAGCAAAGAATATATATTTTTATTAAGGAAAATGACAAAAATAGTAACGCACAGTAACTTAGATAAGTAACTTTAATCTGATTACTGGTTTGTAAATAGTAGCGCTGTAAAAGTGGTCAAAATAGACTGGCATCACTGGCAAGGGTTAGGAAATTAGAATTAAAATTTTGTTTTAGTGAGTGGTTGTTTGGACCATTATGCACTGGCCAGTTGTCCCCGCCCCCCTAGTCTCATCTAAAAGTCAAATAAATTAAATAAAACACGGTTAAGGTTAGGGTTAGGTGCCTTGAAGTCAATGGTTGCAGCGCTGCCTTGAAGTCGACGGTGGGGGCTTAAAACACCATCGAGCTACACATACATGCTCAGGTGCAACTGCAGTTCTGGTGGATCATTCAAAAGCAAGAGGTTCTGGTGATTTAAGTCCTGATATAGGCTACCCAATCTGCTCTTGAGAATCAGCCACAGAATGCCATCACACCCACCCACATTGCATAGGTTATTGCATAGGTTATTGCAACAATTCAAATCTGTGTTTTTCCAACATAAAAAAATGATTTGGTCGTTGGTGTAGCTGTATCAACTCTCTCATTTCCTCTCCCACATAGAGAGCCTCCAGCGTTTACTCTCAGTCATACATAAACATGAATGGAGCCAGGACCTCTCGTGCGACTGTAGAGTATTAATTAGACATACAGCACTATGCGCACAATTCTAATATTGTTTGTCTTGATGAAACACAATTAGACAGCCCATGAAATCAAACTATGGTCCTGAATTTCAATAGTATAAGGTAGCACAATCTAAATTGTTTCATGCAGAATTGACTCTCACGTAAGTAATTAAGATGTCTAAATGCAATTAGAATTGCTCTTCACTTGTATTAGAGAAGGCGTACTTCATTAAATCACTAGGGTGTCACAATGTGTCACAATTACTGTCAAATTCTTTAATAAAAAAAAGCTTACAAAATGACAGGTCACTGGTAACTTACTGAAGCCATATGTCATGATACTGATCTCTCAAGCCTACTTTGCCCTACCACTGACATTTCAAAGTATATTTCATTGATCCCCTCAGAGACTATAGTGAAAAGCTGACACAAATACACTTTTAATGTTGTTTAAATACGTTTACAATTACAATCAAGCAAAATACTTAACAAGAGAAAAAAACTCCAGAATGCATGTCTCTTACGTTTGAAATTATTATTATTATTCTAATTAATGATAATTGTGATCCTGCTGGGCATGCATAAATAGGCATGTGAGGTTGTCTATGTGTGTATTATGTGTGAGCTGGAAGCTTAACTTTCCAGACACGGTGTACATTTCATTAAGTAAGGCTCACTGCAACTCGATGAGGGTTACAGAAACATCATATATTGTGGGCTTTTCGAGTTGGTGAACTTAATCTACAGTCACTGTATTATTTTTTAATTGAAGTTGCGCCACAAATCCTTTTGACATCTCTATTTTGTCTGTTTGTTGGATTGTTTACTGTTGTCCCTGAGTTTTGCTTGAGTATGATTAAATAGAAATTTTTTCAGACTGGAGTTAGTGCAATCAGGGAACAGGAGAAATCTGGAGGTTAACCAGACCAGATGTACAGCTGAGCAATGAGATTGGATATACATTGTAAATGAACTGCATATTCTTGCAGTTAAAAATGACCACATATGTCTTACCCCTCAGAAAGCAAGAGCCTTCATAAGATCAATAGGCTTCTCTCCCTCCCCTGAATGTTCCACCATCAATATTTTCCTCCCGTACATCACACAAATAAATACATCAAACGCTGTCTCGTATTACCTGAACAAAATCTTAAAATTATCCTTGGGGAGGGAGGCAGATTATTGACATTCTCTCTGGGAAAGAAATAACAAAAACAAATCTTTAGCCGTTCCTCCCTCTCTGACTGAGATCAGGGATGATCTCTAGCGTGGATATATATGCACTGCTTACGTGTATTCATAGGGTTTTACTGCACATTGACCCAAGCCAGACAAACGTGGCGGCTTCAGATCTTGGCTAAGCTTAGGCAATCTGCTGTGCCTGCACAGAGCGAGAGCACGAGAGCACAGCTAGCAAGTGAGCGGGTAAGCGAGCCAGCTGAAATATTCTGCTTATGCTTGTCCTGAGGCCTTCATTAAATTCCGCTTGGCTCTTTTAAAAAGGGAATTTAATTGAGTATCATTTGAGTATCAAAATGTTTCCCCCATTTCAGTCAGGACCACTTTGTCCAGATAGTTAATTACCATTTGCAATGCATAATGTTTAATTGGGAGCAGCAAGATAAACCCCACATAGGGTACAGAACAGACCAGACATCAATGACAACAACTAGACATTGATAAGTCAGATGTATGAGGTGGAGATGGGGTGGTCTTGGGCTGCAAAAAGGCTTGCAGGGAAAGCGGCAAAAGTAGGCAGGCTACGGCAGCTTAAAAAGGACGCCTCGGATGATGCCACTAATATAAGAATGAGTGAACAGCTGATCAATCGTCTGGGTTGTCAGCTGAGCAGTTAGCCAAGTTGCTGGGCGTGACTCAGTGTCTCACTAACACTATGCCCTCCAAATACTGTAGATATTAGAACGCTAAATACCCCATTGGGTTCTAGAACGTATGTAAATAGTGCCACCATAATGGTGGGGTGGGGGCAACAATTTCTGGAGGCTCATGGAGAAACAGGTATCTCTGATTGGAAATCAGACATTGTGTCTCTGATTGCCGGCAAGTGTTGCCCATAGACAGTAAGGTGTTTGCCCCCAGCAACATGGCAGCCGCACATATGCCACCAAATAGAACTCGATGGACAATGTGGTATCTAGCTTTCTAATATCTATGATGCTCCATCTGTGCTCAGGGAGAGTCTTTCCCCCGGTCCAGCTGTATCCCTGCTGGGCAAACAACAGCCCACTGCATGCAAAGAGGAGGGAGAACATTTTAAATACTGCACACTGCATGTCCTGGCACTTCTATAGCACTTTACATATGCCCTTTGATCATCTGATTGCCCATCAACAGACGCCATTTGCTGCCCCCCACTCACTCCGCCAGCCCCATCAAAGGAAGTGAGACTGCTGCCAAGCTTCACTCTCCACTGTGAACGTTAACCCTGATTACAGATCTGCCTGGCCGCCTCAACGGCCATTCACTTTTAATCGCTGCACCGCCACAAGCCTGCCCGCACTCGTATTAGTGCAAGCCAATTAAAACGGCAGAAAATGCTCCCGGAGGCATCTTTTGAGACCACAGAGACAAGACAGGCAAGGTAGAAATGTCATTTACTCACGCTGAATAATTTATCTTACATTGCACAGGCAATCAGAGCAAGCACAGTACGCACAAACATCAGTGTAAGTACGCTATTCAGATGTATTTAAAGATGAACTGAACTGGAATTTGAAGTAAAGGTGATATAACAGATGTATTTTATTTCTTCTCATTGGTACAATGATTAAAATGGCTGAATTTATTAAAAGGGATAAAATTGTACGTTGAAAGTGTTGTTGTTACACGGGCGCCGCCATGTTGGATTTCAACAATCGGCTACGTCACTGGCATGGTAAGCTACTCTGCACTAGCACTAGCAGCCATAGCAGATAATGAGTCTGAGGCTAGCTGACATGGCTGAGAAAACTAACATTAGGCCTAGCTGAGTTACATATTGGCCATAAGCCGTTTATCATAGGCTAGCCTACATAACAAAATCTCATACAAAATGAAACCAAACTAGTGAAACAAAGGCGAACACTTTAACAGGGGAAATTAATTGGGCATGAATCATACTGAATGCTATTTTGTCAATGAGCAGAAACACACACGACATTCAAACTATTGATAAGATGTGCACTATGGAAACTGGTCTGTAACTTTGGACGAATAAATGCCATTGACTCGCCATATCCTGACTTAAAAAAAACTTTTCTTGCTTACTTTATCGCAAACTCGGTGGGGCAGCTTGTAGTCTTTTTCAATTCATAGAAGGGCGAGCCCACAGTCTATGTGCCATGGAGCCTAAGTTTCAACTTCGGCTTCGTTCACCCAATGCAGTCTCTGGTCGCAATTACAAAGTCCGGGAAGGTTCGTTCAATCGTTTAAAGTTTTAAGTGCAGTAGCCTATCTGTCTCCTTTGGAATAATATCTCGAATGAGGTCCAGTGTTAGATACATGTAGGCTACCATACGATCCAACCTTGGAAAGGGCCAGCAGCTAAACACCTTGGAAACACTCTTATGTCAAATTTCACAAGCTAGCACTCCGACCATAGAGAGTATAAACCATGACTCCAACGATATCACAGATCGATAATAATAATGATAATAACTAGCTGGTAACCACAGCGGGTCTGTAAACAGAATCCAATGTCCCTTTCTACTCACCCTGAAGCCAGTTGTTCACCGTCTCAGGGCAGATTGTTGATGCGAGGGAGTTTAACTCGCAGTGCTGCTATCCAAGAGACTCGTGCAATAAACATCCACAAGGTAAAAATCTGCCAACTCTCCACTAACGTTAAAAATAAACGGCAAACTCGTGTATCCTCCATGTATCTGGGGTCAACTTGGGGTAACAAAGTTACCCCAGGGAGGGAGAGAGAGAGCCTGTGTGAGTTGTTGTTACGAGTGCCAGTAGTCCAGACTGCGTTAGCCTACATTGCCATAACAATGCGTGTTATAGCTTATTTGTATATGCACCGTAGCCTTCGCATAGGCCTAATGTAGTGGTGGTAAGTGAGTATGCAGTTGTGTGGAGGATGTACAATAGGCAATGTGTGTGTGTGAGGGATGGAGGGAGACAAGAGAGACAGCGTGCGTGTTGCTGTCTCAAGCGCCCCTACGTTTTCTACATGACCTCTAGGCTAGGTCTACAGTAGCCTATGTTGTGCCGCACAAAATGTACCTATGTTGTACATTGCACAAAATGTATACCCCCCGAAATAAACACATACATAAATAAACATATTTTTCCCGTCACTTTGGCTTCCTCGAACATTTTCCCTACGTTTCGCCACTGCTTTGCAACAGATAGATTCCAGTGCCCATGCTCTGGCAGCGCCCACACAGTCATTTTCTTTTTTTTTTTAAAGTATATTTTTGGGCTTTTTATGCCTGTAATCAGATAGGACAGTGGAGAACGACAGGAAGTGAGTGGGAGAGAGAGTCGGGGTGGGATCCGGAAAGGACCACGGGGCGGGAATCGAACCCCGGGTCGCCGGCGTACGTGCAGGTGCCCCAGCCAGTTGCGCCACAGCTGGGGCTCCACACAGTCATTTTCACCCAAATAATCCTACTGAAGGTTGAGCTGGAGCCTGAAACCGATCGTCCCCCATCTAGTGGTAGTCAAGACACTACAGGCCTGTCCCTCACAGGCTCAAATGTGTAACCCACGCCATTAAAATTTTCGTGTATACATAATATGCTGCAGCTGTTGCCTATAGAACTTCTCAGGTCCTACCATGCCAGTGACATCATTGAAACTGGCAGCGTTCTAATACTAACAAACGCAATTTTGGTGTTGCTTAAAAAAGGCTACGTATTGATTTTTTTAATTCAATTTTTTAGTGTCATTTATTTTTAATTGTCATAATCAACACATTATCAATGTTGATTATTTCAGTTCAGTTCATCTTTAAATGTTAATAGTCTCTGAACTGTGAACACTCGAACAAAGCTGCCCTGCAGTGACATGATATTGTTTTAATGTTTATATAAAGTTTATAATGTTTATGACACGTTCATGACAGTGTCATATCACTCTTATGTAGATACTGTCAAGTAACCACTTTAAATAGCAAAGCATCTGCAAATATAAACAGCAATGAAAACAGAAACACATGTGGATCTAATTCTCTGCTGTGATTTACCTACACTTCTCAGAGAGTGATTGTGGAGGCAGCATGATAGAGCATGACATTAGTAACATAAGATTCGATTTGTGGATATAAAAAGGCGATGTTAAAAGCCTCTCTGACTAACTGCTGAAGTGGGTCACAGTGAGGAACAAAGCAATGTAGCTAAATGAAGTCTGGCAAACAACAGGTGGCTTTTGTTTTCCATTTCCAGCCTGACTATCCTCCTGGCTGATCGTTGGACGAGCCAGAGGCCAATCCTACCCTGCCTGCCGTGTGTTATGGCCCTGTCAATCACAGTGGACGAAGGGAGAGGGTTTCTGTCAGTCTGGGCCAGACTGTCCAATCTGCATCTGAAGTTGAGTCCCCAGGATTACTGCTCCTACAGGCTTACTCTGAGCAAAAAAATAAATAAATTTAAAAAAAAATAAATAAATTGAGTCCCTGTCTGGAATTTTCTCTGAAGTTCAACTCTGTATGGGGGGGGGGGGGGCAAGAGGGGTGAAAGAGAGTGAGATTATTTATTTGAGAGAGAGAGAGAGAGAGAGAGAGAGAGAGAGAGAGAGAGAGAATAACGAGCAAACTAAATCCAGAGTAAGACGTTTGAACCCAGTAGGGGTTTGTTTTGTTTATTTTGGAGGTGACTGGTGTTTGTTTATTGAGGCTCAGTGTTTTGAAACCTCTTCCTCTCATTCTATAATTTGACAGGCCGGCAGTGACAACACAGGGAAGAGGGAGGGAGGGAAAGAGAGAGAGAGAGAGAGAGAGACAGGGGGAGAGTGAGAAAAATAGACCTCTACATGTAAAGGGTGATGGAAGGGCAAAGTGATGCGTGAATAGCCTCCTAATGTCTGAGTCCACCTAGCAGAGAAATAACAACAAAGCGCAAGAAAGAGAGACAGAGAAAGAGATAACATAAAAAGATGACGTAGAGAGGCGGAGAGAGATGGGATGATTCAGTGGGAAACAGCTAGAGAAGGAGAGTGAGAGTAGGTGTTTTCACGTGTGTGTACTGTACATGCATGCATTCAAGAATTTGCCTCTGTGTGTGTGTGTGTGTGTGATTGTGTGAGTGAGTGTGTGTTTGTGTGTGTGTGTGTTGGTTTGTGTGTGTGTGTGATTGTGTGAGTGAGTGTGTGTGTGTGTGTGTGTGTGTGTGATTGTGTGTGTGTGTGTGATTGTGTGATTGAGTGTGTGTGTGTGTGTGTGTGTGTGTGTATGTGTGATTGTGTGTGTGTTTGTGTGTGTGTGTGTGTGTGTGTGTGTGAGAGAGAGAAAGAGTTTAAAGAAATGGTCCTGGAGACTGGCTAATGGGATGGACACACATCCATTGTTTGAAAGCCTACATGTGTATTTGCATGCCTAATCCATTGTTATTCCCTTCACTGGTGTTCCATCTGTCAAGATTATTATTTTCAGAGGTGTGTGTGTGTGTGTGTGTGTGTGTGTGTGTGTGTGGCGTGGCATGTGGGAATGTGTTTTTGTTTCACACTCTCATGCTCAGAAGAAGTGTTAGCAGGAATATTCCATAGGCGTTAACAGCAAAGACATGCACACACACACACACACACACACACACACAAACACAAACACACCTGGCTTTCTCACAGAGGCTTACATGTTTAGTTTCATGAACATCACCAAGCAGGAAATACTAGTCACTCCTCGAATCTGGAGTATACATTGTTTCTGGATATATACCCTCCTTTAAGAATGCTCTGTGTGTTTTTTCCTCTTTGTGACTTTCCTATTGGCTGTGTGTCCAGAACAGAAATGACTCCATCTGGGAAGAAGGGCTTGAATTAAGCACAGTCGAGTGACACTTCTCAGATGGATGGGGGGGGGGGGGGGGGGGGGGGTCTCGGTGATTAGAGTTGGGATTCAGGCGATATGACAAACGACTCATGGACGACCTTTCAGCCTCTCATTACTGAATCAATTTGGCCACAGCACGGAGAGGAATGACAGTCAAACGTCTTCATTTCAATTAGTCAAGTTCACCCCACACCGCAAGAAAGGATGTCTTGCCCCAGTTTCCACTCTCTTTCTCTCTCACTACACTTTCCTTTTCTTCAGATGAACATTCTGTCAGAACGCTTAATTAACCATTGGTGCCTAATGGAATGTCTTACCCTTAATTGTGTGTGTGTGTGTGTGTGTGTGTTTGTGTGTGCGTGTGTGTGTGCTTGTGTGTGTGTGTGTGTGTGTGTGTGTGTGTGTGTGTGTGTGTGTGTGTGTGTGTGTGTGTGTGTAACAGGAGTGTGAGGACATCGAGTGCACACGTGAACAAACCATTGGATCAGCAGCACCATTGAATTAGCAGCAACATCTGTGTATCCACTTATCATCACCCATAAGATGAGGCATGTTCACTGACAGTATCATATTGTATTGTGTCCTCCCTCCCTCCCTCCGCTGTTAGAAGAACATCCTAGACTGGAGCATCTCTTCTCAGGGATCAGGGTTTAGTGCTTATGTGCATGTATTGCTGTACTATTGTGTATACAATTGCAGGCATGGCATATGGTAAGTGCTTACCATCACAGATGTTTTGATCATACTGTATTATGTTGAACTGGAAGTGTTTCATATGGAAATCCAACAAATGTAAGAGTCCACATCACATGAATTATATAGGTTTAGGCTCAATATAAGCCTTACGCTTTACATGGATGCGGGAACATAGACCAGCTATTTATCTCAATGTAAGTCAAGATGTGTCTCCTTCTAGCTCTCATCCCAACAGATTTACAAAGTAATGGTTGCATAACAGATCTTTCGCTTGTTGTTTGTGGTGCGCCATGGAGATCTCCATCAATGTAGAATCCATCTAGAATCCATCAAAAATGCCATGGAATATAAGATGTTTTGGAAATGTCTTTACGATATTATGGAAAACTGTGTCATCCCTTAACATATAAACACCCACAAGACTTTGAGATTTTGGTGTTAATGGTGTTTGATATAGTGTGTATTGAAAGTTAAGAGTTAAAGGCTCTAACTGCTGTAATGCAAGGTTATCTTGAGAACAAATAAAAACCCTAAATGTTTTTCAACACTTCAGAGGATTGTTTAAAGTATGCAGACAAATTGTATCCAAAGAGACAAAAGGGTGATAAAAAGAATCCCAAACCCAGATGACCCAGAGGCTTTGCACATTAGCTGATGTTTTGGCTTATGGTTATTGTTATGGCACTGGCTGGAGTAAAGGGGTGCAATAGTTTCATGGCAGAAACGTGCACAAAGTAAACAAACCCAGAGGTACCCCCTACCCTCATACTGACCTTCTCCAGATGACCTACACAACAGATGTGCATGTGCTCCATCTTCGCTGAGCTTGGTCTTAAAAAGGCTTATCATCTTTATTCAAACATAAACACAATAACCACAGAGTACCAAACTGAATGTCATATGGTTACTATTACAATGTCAACACCACTCTCTGTGAAAGGGCAAAGTTCATGTCTATTTAGTTTATCTTGTGTGATGGGAATTTTGCCTTTTGGGCAGCTCTTCTGTAGGTTTCAGAGATGTAAATTGTTGACAAATCTGCCCCAACATTGGGTTTGACATACTATAACTACCCAGAGGTTTTGGCTGTTCATGTTAATAGTCATGAAAGGACAAGACAATGATAGTTATACAAAGATATTCTTCAGTGTCTCTGAGGTCAGTACTTCTCTTTTTCTCACAGTAACAGAAAAGATGATTAGTGATTCACCATGATTCTGAAGCAAAAAAATGATGGGGTGTTTGCCATGACAAATGGCTCGATGATTAGAAACATGTCACTGAATTTAAAAGCCCAAACACAGGTGGAACTGGAGGAGACCCCATAATATTATTAATTAGTTCCTGGCCACATGGTCAAAATAATTTGCTCCTGTGCGTAGTGACCAACACATGCAACCACACGTATCGGATAAACCTTTAAGCCAAAAGGGCCTAAAAGAGACAGGAAGCTTTGCATCCGTGTGCAGCATCATTGGCAGTTCTCCGTGACTATGGAGAATTTCCCCCCTTTTCCTGTTTAGAAAAAAACAAAAACATATTGGTGCCTGCAGCACTGTTACGCAAGGAAAGAAACAAAAAAACATCCGTGAGTTTTTCATCACATTCGATGAGAGAGGAGGAGTGCTGGGGAGGAGGAGACGCAGAGGATGAGAGAGGAGGAGTGCTGGGGAGGAGGAGACGCAGAGGATGAGAGAGGAGGAGTGCTGGGGAGGAGACGCAGAGGACGAGAGAGGAGGAGTGCTGGGGAGGAGGAGACGCAGAGGATGAGAGAGGAGGAGTGCTGGGGAGGAGACGCAGAGGACGAGGAGTGCTGGGGAGGAGGTGCGCTGGGGAGGAGAGGCAGCGTTGCCGGGGACGTGGGCACGGGAGGGGGACTGTCGCCGGGGGGAACCGCATCGTGGTGGAAGATAGGGATGATGGAGAGAGTGGGCCGATGTGCCGTTGACAGAGTACCAGAGCTGATGCTGCAGATGTGCCATGAACAAAGCCTGGGCCGTGAAGACGGGAGAGATATGTCGACAAAAGAGCCAGGATTTACGCAATGTAGAAAAGCTCAAGTCTCATCGAGCAGAACCACATACAAGAAGTTTCACATAGGATTACACTGCTATTCGAGGTCCTTGTGACTTCATCTTCCTTTGGCTTTCTATCCTTCTACCGCTATTTTGTTTTGAATAACACGACAATTTGCAAACTGAAACACAAAACACCACATCACTTTTAGCAGTCTGGTCCCTCACAGTTTAGTTTGGAGAGAAAGTAAATTAGAAACTACTAATTGCCATTTAATAGCAGCCCCTATAGTTATGGGTTCATCACACATGCAGTCTACCCAACCCCAAAACACAAGTTCTTGAGAAAAAAAAAACGGCCTCCACATTAGTGCCAAGTTTTTTAATGTTTTATTTATATAAGAGGGGCTGATCGTGTGCCAAACACAAGCATTAAGTCCCTAATTGTGCTGCACTGGAGCAGAGACACAATCTTTAATTACCACCAAAGTCACCTCTAATCTAGTCTGCTCTGTGAGGCCTCTTTAAACCCTGTGCAAAATGACTGAGCCCTGCTTATCAACTCGCGCAGATTTCAGCATCTTCTTCTCTATCTTCTTTCTCCTGAATTCACTTATCTCTGTCTGATTTCTACTGTCTAATGTGTTTTCTTTTTTATAAACTCCTTGTCTTTCTTGCCAAGTAGTGAGGTTGACCTTTGATGCACTTGTATGGAACCCTTCACACTCAGATGATGACATTTCGTGGAAACATTTTTGTTATTTTTCTGAAATAAATTGCAATCTGAATTGTCATTATTTGTTCTTCAAAGGAGCGATAAAGTCAGTGCGTATCTTAAGGAGGGCCGATGTGATTTTGTAAGCTCACCGAAGGCATGTCTCCTTACAAGGCAAGCCATTCTAGACAGGAGGTGATTGTACGTGAGACACAAGGAAACCATTTCAAGTGACATTTCCAAGTATAAATATAATCCTATACATTTACAGGACAATGGTTCAAACATCATGATTGTCACAAATAAAAGGGGAACAAATAAACGCTGGCATCTGGATAATGAGCTCCTGCCCACCGCCATAATGTAGTGCAATGTCACCGTTGCATAAGTGATGGCGTATGTCCCTGGTTACCAAACCCCCCCCCCCCCCCTTTCATCTTCATGTCGGCATAAACAAACATGGCTATAATGCTGCTTGTGCAATCCTGACTACGAAACTATCAAACCTCCCATGTCACACATGCGCCTCCTGATGCCATTCAAGGATTTCCCTATACTGTTGCTGGGCGGAGGGTTTGTGAGTGTGCGTGCGTGCGTGCGTGCGTGCGTGCGTGCGTGCGTGCGTGCGTGCGTGCATGCGTGTGTGATGGCTGAGAAGGCAAGCAGGTTGCTCTTAAAGCCCAGAGACATGACAGATGGGCTCACAAGCTCACTGACAGGTGAGACAAGATGCCTTTGTGCAGCGCAGACTTTGGTGGGTGCGGACATCTGCTGGTGTGCCATATATTTACGTATGAAAATTGAGTGGGTATATGTGCTTATGTCATCGGTTACCGGTGTGTGTCTGTCTGTGTGTGTGTGTGTGTATTGGTTTGCATGAACTCACATGACAAATGCAATGCAAAATGCAAATAGATGTAAGTTAGACACAGACATTGCTCTACATACTGTCGGGAACAATGAGAGTGTTTTGTGGGTATTTGAGACATTCCAAAGCTTTGTGAGGGCTATACTCTGAATAGCAATGTGGAATTACCAAAGGAAATGATGAAGGTCACAAGGTGGGTAGTGCATCTGTCAAGCTGTGTGTTGGTATGATGGGAGAAGGCAGACATTTGGTGCTTCGACTTGAGCTCTGATTCAGTGTCAACATTTGAACGACTGTCTCTCTCTGTCTCTCTCTCTCTCTCTCTCTCTCTCTCTCTCACACACACACACACACACACAGCATTTCTTTCTCTCACACATGCACATATGGGGTTTCAGAATACTATCTGAAGACAAGATTCTTCAAATGAGCGAGATGTGGTTTGTAGAACTACAACAAAAATTCCACAGGCCCATCAAAATATACCATTTGTAATAGATACTGTGTTTTCTTTGATTCAAGTGATTGTTTTGTCTTCTTTGGCTACTCTCTCTCTCTCTCACACACACACACACACACACAAAAAAACACACACAGAAGGACACATGCACACACAAACACACAAACACACACACACACTTACAGTACAAGCAAACACATACACACACACACCATGGCTCTCGCTTACACACACACACACACACACACACACACACACACACACACACACACACACACACATTCTGTCTAACTTTCCTTCACACACACACACACACACACATCCTCCTTGATCCACTTTTGCTGTGCTTTGCTGTTAGGTGTCAGGGAGAAAACATGCAGAGGATTTGTCTCCACTGAGGCAATTGCAGGGCTCCATTAGAACAGCACTGATTCAAATTAAATCATCAGTAAATCATTCAGTAAGTAGGACAGACAATCATGACTTATTTGCAGCGTCTGTTTTTAATATGAACCATCTCCACGGACACCCTCTGCACAATAAACTCAAATGCAGCAATCCTCTCTCCATCCCCTGGAGTTTCCGACAACACCAAGGCTGCTCACTCGCTCGATCTATAAAAATCACAGAGTTTTTTGACTGTGCTCCCTAAAATGTGATCAATCTTCGTAAGTGAATGTCAAAAGCTCAGGGCTGAGGCTCTGACGTTGACTCATGGGGTTTCCGAGCGACGTGTTTCACTGAGCGCTGTTGATGTCGGTACGCCACCCGTCTTCTTTCCCATCCACTTACGAGACACTTACTCCCCTGTGCCCTTGTCCCAGACCCTGCTGGAAAGATCCGAAGAGCCAAGAGCAGCTTTTCTTGCCCCGAAGCCTGCTCAGCCTTTTAGTTTAGCTGTGAGTGCAAATCAGAAAACATGGCATGTTCAGCTGTGTGAGAGAAAGAGAGTTCACTTGACATTGACGCCTAAAGAAAAAGGGATGTGGACTATTGTGTGACTGTTTCGAGACATTTCTCTCTCTCTCTCTCTCTCTCTCTCTCTGTGCTGTGTGTATGTGTGTGTGTGGGCATGGGTTTGTGCTTGTTTGTGTCATCTGTGCAATTATTCATGCATGTCAGTCTTTCTGGGGTCTTTCTTACCTCTCTATTATCCACCCTGCTCACCAAGTGGATAAGGTCACCCCTGTTTTCCATAACAGGGAGGTCACAGAGACAGTACAGTGTGTGTGTGTGTGTGTGTGACATTTGCTGACTCGCATTTAAAAAGATGCCACTTCCAGATGGATGGGTCTTTCCTCTTAAAGAGGTGTCCCTGTGCATGCCTGCACAGCCCCCCTGTGTGAAAGGATTCTTGTAAAAATTCAGATTTCCAGTCAGGCAGCAGGTAAAGAGACGCTTGCATGCAAAGATATGCTAGTTCCAGATCAGTGGATTTGATGTATCCCTGATGTAAAAATCTTATGAAAGTCTTATACATTTAGATTTACATTATGTAAAGACCCTTGCATGCAAACATACATTGGTTCCATACTTTGCTCCTGTAGGTGCGTGCATGGCTCTGGTAAAAAAAAGGTTATGAAATGTTATATTGCATTGAGGAGTTTTAATAACAACAGATTACTTTGATAAACTCAGGGGAAATAAAGAAACCCCAACAGAGAACTGAACAATAAAGAAGTCTTTCATATCCAGTCCTATCAGTCCTGTGGTATTTAATATTTACCGTAAAGAGGAGGTTCCACATGATATATGTGGTACATATGGTGTGATGTTGATTTGAAATGTTTTTTTTTTTTTTAAAAGATCAATGTGTTCACCTTAATCCATGCGCAAACACATGGGGCACCATCTTTGCCCTAGTTGTGTCCGAACTTCCCGTTGAGCACTACATCCATTGTGATACATTGAGATAGCAGAGTTCGATCGAGATGACTGGCAATCATATGTTATGCATCATTATTAAGTTAGGAACGTTTATTTAGGATTTTGGTGACTTTCTTAACATAGTTACCATGGTTACCAAACAGATAAGATAGGATTTGCAATTTAAGAAGTTTCTGTAACACCCCTGCAGTAAGTGTTTTGGTTTTAGCATTTTGAACGGTAAATAATCAGATAAGGGTACGTTCAGACTTAGCGTCTTTTTCTTACAAAAAAAGTTATACAGACCGCTTTTTCAGTTTGGAAAAAAAAATCTGCCGGAAGATGTGTGCCGGAAGCGTTTTCTTTGCGATAGGCAAAGTAACTAACGTTACGTGTGGATAAAAAAATATTGCGGAAGAAAACAATTCTAATTCTATATAGAGTTCTATTGCTTTTGGTATGTTATGGTAAAGTTGTGAAGTCATGTCAAACAATTCCCTATGCTCAGACACTAAAACGAGTCTCTCGACCGGTGTTCTGTCACCTTCTCCATTTTTTACTTGGTTGTCATGGGAAACCACAGGTCTCGGTAATTTGCTTGTAATTGGTCATCCGTAAAAAAGACAGCATGACATATGGCGTTTTTCCGTTAGAATTTGAACATTTCTCAACTTCTGAGCTGCAGAAAAAGACGGTTGCAGTCACATTTTAAAAGAAGCCGACGACTTTTTTGAAAACACGGTCTACTCCATAGGGTTATAATGTAAAACGGACGCCGGAAGCTGAGAAAAAGACGCTTAGTCTGAATGTACCCTAATGCATTGGGATTTGGGAACAAAAATAAATTATGTATTGACATACTGTGCTGAGGATGGCCAGTCCGTCTCTAAAATATATCTCCATACGATAAGGGAGGCCACCGCCGCAGATCATACTCCGTAGAGGTGAATAGCCTTGGGAGTACAATCTTGCCATCTGACCTCCTGATGGCATTTTTCGTTTCCTCCCAAGTTAGCCTCTCCATCCTCTTTTGTCGTGTCATCCCAATTAAGCTAATTAGCCGGAACTAGCTGACATATTAAGCACAAGGCAGAAGAAAATACAGTACATTTCTAAAATGGGTGTGGTGGAATAAACTACCAGGATTACATTTCGGCCGTTACTCTCAGCCCTTTTACATGTGATTGCTCAGGCAATCCGCAGCCATACACATCACACGGTGCACTCATGGACTGTGTGAAGCTCAATCAAGTGATAATGAAGCCCCTTCAGGGGAAGACTGCCTCATTTGATTGCTCATGTTAAACAAGGGCCTTTTCAACAATGGACGGTAATTCCCTGAGACAGAGAGAGATGGAGAGATGGAAATGGAGAGCAGAGGAGAGGTGGGGGAATCTGGACAATTAGACCACGGGGAGATTCACGAGCACGCAGTGCCCTCAATGCAGCCGTCATTTTAAAGAGGAGATTAAAGCGGCAGAATGGCACGCTGATGGAATGCTGCTGTTGTGTTGACAAGAGAGCATGTTTAGCGAGTGAGAGAGGGAGACAGAGAGGCCAGGAGAAAGAGAACAGGGAGGATAGGATAGTGAAAGAAAGTAGATTGAGAGAAAAAATAGACAGACTGCATGCAGTAGCAAACAGCCACACTCCAGAGTAGAGCTCTCTCCCTCTCCATGTCTGTCTCTCTTTCTGGTCCTCTCCATCTATATATCTCCTCTCTCTCTCTCTCTCTCTCTCTCTCTGTCCCTCTTTCTCCCTATGTTGTGTTTGTCTACTCAACGTAAATTAGATCAGTCATCTCACCCTTGTGAGTCATCTCTCATCTTTGTTGTTAAACGCGCTTCAGCAAACACCACTCGCTGTTGTTAGGGGTGTTTTCAATAGGACTGGCATGTTACTGTGTGTTGTATGGCATGTCTGAGTGCTTTAATATGGACATTGATTTGTATGCTTAGTGGTTTTATTGTGCTTGCCAGGGGATGCTGATGCCACATGCTGCAATATGACAAAACACAGAGCCTTGTCCAAGGCATCATTCATGCCCCTCTCTTGAATTACAACAGAGTTATACACATAATTAAACACAATCTCTCTCTTTCTCTCTCTCTCTCTGTCACACACACACACACACAAACACACACATACACACACACACACACACACACACACACAGACACAGACACAAACACACACACACACACACAGACACAGACACAAACACACACATTCACAAAAGTCCCCTACTAGATACGGGTAATTTCCTCTGGCCTAGTAAAAAGTAATTAAATACAGAGTTCTAGTCTCCCTACCGAGTTCTGAACTCTGCTGACCCCCAAACCTGTACAGCAGCCTGGCGCGGTGCTACACTTGAATTTCCCCTATAGGGATCAATAAAGTATATCTATCTACACTGCTCTGTCATGACAGTCACATGCAGCCTGCTGGGGGATGAACAGCAGGGGAGGAGAAGGACTGGAGACAAGTGCATGATGAACAGGGGGAGGAGAAGGAGAGAAGAGAGGAGGAGGGGATGAGGGGATATGAGAGGGGAAGAGCCAATGAACACAGGAAGGAGAGAGAGAGAGGAGATAGAGAGATAACGACAGAAGAGTGGTGGAGGACGAAGGAGAGACAAAATGCAAATAAATGAGAAGAACAGAGAGTAGAGGGGTAGAGGATAGAGAGAGAGAGAGAGAGAGAGAGAGAAGGAAACTTTCAGAAATGAGCCATGGGGAGAAGAGAGGTACTGTAAGACTGAAAGAATGTGAGGAAGATTAGGAAAATTGCACATGGTAAGAAGAAAGCCACAGCAGTAGACAAGAGACAAGTGAAGCGCCAGAACAGAGCGAACAGACGGGAGAGACAAAGGGAGAACAAGATCAGAGCAAACACAGAGCGGAGGAGTGTAGTGAGTGAATAGAGAAGAAGAAAAAAAAGGAGAAGAAAAGGGGAGGACAGTAATCCAAGCAGTGAGTAGAGAACAGAGTTGGAAGATGAGAGGCAAGAAGACATTACAGTTGGTAAATGAGAAAGTGTGAGAGAGAAAAGGGTGCCACCCCACACACACACACACACACACACACAGACACACACATGTGCCCAAAATAGTGAGCTACATTGCACTAGCAGCAGCACAAACCACAGCAAGAGGAAGAGGAGGATGGTGTGTGTGTGTGTGTGTGTGTGTGTGTACACACACACGCACGCACGCACGCACGCACGCACACACACACACACGCACACACACACACACACACACACTCACACACTCACACACTCACACACACATTCACAAGCATGCCCCTCACAGGCTGACAGGAGACAGCTGTTGCACTGATTAGGTTATGGCCAAGACATGATGGAGAGTCATGGACAACACACACACACACACACACACACACACACACACACACACACACACACACACACACACACACACACACACACACACACACAGACACACTCAAGGATGTCTAGTGTCCCAGAAAGCTGTCAGAACATGTGAGTCCTACCCATGTGCGCTG
>NC_055963.1:11777170-11779670 GCF_018492685.1 Alosa sapidissima
GCCTTGCTGCTGGGGAGAAAAAATTATATTTTATAAACTGTTTTAAATGCTTTTCGAACAGTTTTATTGATTCATTTGCTTTGGTCTTGGTTGTCCCCTTTCTGGTTCTGCCAGCGATGGAGAGCGGCCGCAGCACAGCTGCTGTGTTACTGGGCGGAAGTGATCAGCAGATCTTGGGAAAAGGAAACAGAATTTACTCAAAGCTGAGGGGGAACAGCCTGAGCTTGAGAAGGTCACACACAGGGAGAACACCCACATCACCACAGGCCTGAGCAAAAAGGAAGACCTTTCACAGGCTCACCAAAATAGATTAGTCAGTGTTTGTAAAGTCGATATTGCTTCATGGTCTGTATTGGTCTGTATTGAGCTGCATCTGCATATCACACCATATATTATCTAAAAATACCCCTGACTATATAGTCTACTGTTATTTTGCTAGGTAAATATTATGCAGATTGGTCTCTTAATAGCTATGAGCTTTCATTTAGCTGTGATCACAGGGACTATCATATCGATATACTGTATACCGATAAAGCTCTTAAAATATAGGATCTTATTTAACTGTTGTAAAACAGGGACACTGATATGGCCAAACATCTTTACTGAGACTGTGTCTTGGTGATGTGGTTATGTTAGCAGTATTGCACCGGCATGGTGGATGTTTTCCCCATAAACTCCTGCTAATGGGCTGTTGCTATGGCTGCATACAGGACAGGTGGTCAATTTCTGCTAGAGCAGTTTCCTCTGTAGTACACTGAACCCATAGATACATAGACTGACTGTCCTAACATCTAATGTAATTGCTAGCAGGAGCCAACTTGTCCGAGGGCATTGTTTTGTGCTAATTCAATTTAAGAGCAGGCTCAGTTTTGGCCACTTATGGACCTTGGTGCAACCTACCAAACTAAATAGCCCGAGGAGGAAAGTGTTATAAGTTTGCAAGCTACATTAGGCACACATTAATTCCCTCAACACCAAACAGCCTCGCAGTAGGCTACTACTATAAAATGTGAAAAATAAACAGTGTCTAAATTAACTGCCCAAAAGCATTCGGCGGGGTGCATTTGACTGCTCAGCTCAACAACAGAAAATGTTGCTGCATAATTATGCAGTGGAGAGTGTAGGTTGTCTATGTGGGGTGACTTGAGTGTGAGTGTGTGTGTGTGTGTGTGTGTGTGTCTTCCCTTCCTAATTGGCACCCAGACTGGGATGCTAGAAGGTGAAGTGTTGCATCTTGGCTAGTCTTTAGTATTATTGCTTTGTGCTAGGTCTGCACTGAGCTCCCATACATGGATATCAGCCTCCTCCTTTGCCACTGGCACTGTAGGATTTTCAGCTTAATGCCGTTGTGGTAAACGCATTAGGGGCTTTTTAAAGGGAATATGCAGCCATCTTGTCGCCAGTAGCCTACCTTGTATCGCACCTTGAGATAATTTGTTTCACTCTTTCATTCTTCTCAAGCACTGCACCTTGCTTAAGCAAAGTCTGACCATAACACCAATCTGCCCTCTGGCTCCTCCGCCATCACTCAGTTATTTTCTCCAACAGTCCGAAATCAGGGCAGCTATGGCTCTGATGGTCACGCAGATTTGTGACCTTGTTGCTGCAAACAAAGAACCAATTCCTGAAGAACACAGGATGACGGAACTGGCAATTTCGACATTCCAGGACAAAATGTACTACCTGTCCGTAGTATGTGATTGTTAAATGTACTGGTTGCTATTCTGTAGAGGAACTCACAGTTATGTCATGCGTTTCCATACAGCATAAGTGTCAATCTACACATATTTGTCATTTCCTGTCAGGATTCCCACAAGCATCCTTCAGCAGAATGGATGCAATTTGCTCTGAAAAGCTCAAAACATTCATTTTCATGTCTGAATACAACTTGAGTAATTTGACGAGAGAGCTGACATTTTTCTTTCGAGCACCAGGCGACATATTTTACCTCATCTCTGTGACGAATAATCAAACGGTTTGAAAGCTTAAACAGCACTCATGCGGTGTGCTACAGCAGTCGCACCCACCCACACACACACCCACACACACACACACACACACACACACACACACACACACACAAACACACACTTGTTAATTGGGATTCACTGATTAATCCAGGTAACCTGGGTAAACAAGATGAGTCAGTGCTGTGAAAAACTGACAATTAATAGGAAGGAAATTCTCAAAAAAACAGGTGGGACACCAAGGCACTCTTCTTAGGAATAAAACCGCTTTAATAAATATACTAGTTCATAATGGAACTTGTTAAAAACAATGCCAACATGTTTCGGCCTACATCTAGGCCTTCATCAGGGCAAGAGTGACAAGACAGACAAGATTCCAAAGCACAGTAATTAGTCAGCTGATCCACTCAAGGTAAAGCAGGTGGAGTCAACCCATGCAGTTTAACAAGCCTCAATTAAGCAATGCTTAAGAGCCATCAAGAGACAACTGAATCTTGTCTGTAGCACTTATCACTCTTGTGCCTGATAAAGGC
>NC_055963.1:11789670-11792170 GCF_018492685.1 Alosa sapidissima
GTGTTCAAGTGTTTGGCAAAATGCACTACTGTATGTACATCTGCACAACTTATATTGGATAAAACAACATGAATATTCTATTTCTATGGATTCTTGTGGATATTTTAAGACCCAATATACTGCATCTACTAATTGCTAAGGATATACAGTACACTGCAGCTAGAGGGAAGCACCAAAGGCGGAGGAGGACATTTTTGATTAAATTGAATTGAGACATAGTAAGATTTATTTTGACAATGTAAAGCACTACATATTGTACATGACAAAAGTTGTCATGTATGGGTTTCCAAAAAAAGTCCAATAGTACTATGCTGCAATATGTTGAATACAATTGATTTAGAATGTTGCGGAGAGGGGGGTAGGTGTGCTGAGGAAGGCACACTGTCTCATAACATGTAAAGCTGCTGTGTTTCTTCTTTTTTAAACTCTCAATATACCATTGACAGTGCCAGTATGGTATTCCTAAAACATGAAATCATATACACTCTGTCAGAATGAATACAAACAAATGCAAACAGTATCATATAGATATTATACTGAGAAACAAAAAGCAACTCGGAAGGAACAGAAAGGTTTCCCTCAGTGCCTTTAACCTGGGGTGGATTCAGATTTGGCAAACAATGGTGAACGTTTGTGATGAACAGGTTTTCTCTTAACAGTTCAATTTCAATAATTCTGTGTAAACATTCTGTTTCCCTTGTCCTGCTCCCCTGTATGGTCACAGAGAACTACCTCCTCAACCTGTTCACAGAGAACTACCTCCTCAACCTGTTCACAGAGAACTACCTCCTCAACCTGTTCACAGAGAACTCATAGCAAAGCAAATATAGTGCAATGCATGTTACATCTCACCTGGGTCATTGTATCACACACTGTTAAGGATATTTACAGCTTATAAAAGAAAATGTGTGTGTGTGTGTGTGCGTATAGCCAGACATGGGCAGTATTTTAATGTATTTAAAATACGTATTTAATTACTTTAGCGTATTTTGTAATTTGTATTTTGCAGGATTGGAAAAACTCAAATGTAGTTTGTAACAAAATACTTTGAGGGATTGTATTTGAGTATTTCAACTACTTAAATACTTCTCAAATAAGCCAAAATGTCACCACTCAATTAAATATACTACCCGCTATTTTGCAGGATTGGAAAAACTCAAATGTAGTTTGTAACAAAATACTTTGAGGGATTGTATTTGAGTATTTCAACTACTTAAATACTTCTCAAATAAGCAAAAATGTCACCACTCAATTTGTTCACACAGAACTCATAGCAAAGCAAATATAGTGCAATGCATGTTACATCTCACCTGGGTCATTGTATCACACACTGTTAAGGATATTTACAGCTTATAAAAGAAAATGTGTGTGTGTGTGTGTGCGTATAGCCAGACATGGGCAGTATTTTAATATACAAATTACAAAATACGCTAAAGTAATTAAATACGTATTTTAAATACATTAAAATACTGCCCATGTCTGGCTATACGCACACACACACACACACATTTTCTTTTATAAGCTGTAAATATCCTTAACAGTGTGTGATACAATGACCCAGGTGAGATGTAACATGCATTGCACTATATTTGCTTTGCTATGAGTCTGGCTATACGCACACACACACACACACATTTTCTTTTATAAGCTGTAAATATCCTTAACAGTGTGTGATACAATGACCCAGGTGAGATGTAACATGCATTGCACTATATCATCACTGTCATCACTTCACATACATACAGCACACTGCTTGCTACAGTAAGCCTCCTCTACATACTTGCTGCACACTGCCCCCCCCCCCCCCCCACATACACAGCACATTGTCTTCAGGATCTTCTCCAACACACATCCTCTACATACTTACAGCACACTGCCCCCACCTACCCACACACACACTACACACACACACACAGTCACTGCTCCACTCCCCTCCCGCCCACACACACATCTTCACTGTCATCACTCACATACATTACATACAGTACTCTGCTTGCAATAGTAAGTCCCTGCCCCCCCCCCCCCCCCCCCCCCCCCCCTACATACACAGCACATTATTTCATCAGGAAGCTTCTCCAACACACATCCCCAACATACTTACAGCACACTGCCCCCCCCCCAATACACAGCACATTGTCTCATGAGGAAGCTTCTCCAACACACATATTGCACACTGCCCTCTCCCCACATACACAGCACACTATCCCATCTCCCCTGTCATCCCCCCAACACACACACCAAGACCCCTGGCAGTTGGGTTAGCCCCTTGAGCCGTGGATCTGCCCAAGGTTTCTTCCTTGGTAAGGGAGTTTTTCCTTGCCCCTGTTGCTCTTGGGTGCTCCTTGTTGGTGCCCCCCCCCCAATCCCAATCCTCCCCCACCTTTCTTATGCAGCCCTTGCCACTTAATCTACTAAACCCCTCTTCTACTGCACTTTTTACCCCCCCCCCCCCCATTAATGCACAAATAGGCTGACACCAGACATAATTTCACTGCATTTC